>NC_088928.1:32047500-32112500 GCF_038396675.1 Hydra vulgaris
AATATATGACTGATGAGTGCCGCAAACGGCATGAAACTTTAAGTACGGTAAAAAAGTTGTTTTTTTTCATCTTACTTTTTTATTTATTAATATATATATATATATATATATATATATATATATATATATATATATATATATATATATATATATATATATATATATATAGTATATATATATATATATATATATATATATATATATATATATATATATATATATATATATATATATATATATATGTATGTATGTATATATATACAATTTCATTTTTCATAGACTCGCTGGAAAAGGCAAAAAGAAAAAGCGGCTATGGCTGAGGAAACATCTCATACGGCTTCAGAAAAATCTGATGTGGAAGTTGGAAAAAGTGGAAAACCAAAGCGTGCAGCCAAAAATTACTTTCCTGATCAATTTGTTTTTGTATATCATGATCTGCAGCCAATAACTAAAGTCAAAGCTACGTAGCCAATATTGTTACAGCCACCTTCCATACCTTCATTTTTATCCTCAAGTTTACATATTTCTACTCCTACGTCTAGTCAAGGTATTAATAATAATCAAAGTTGTAGATTATTGAATAAAGTATAAATAATAAAGGTCACTGAATAATATTGTATATACTATATGCATATACAATCATGCAAAAACATGTTTATACTTTTTTTGAAATTTTTCAAAATGTTAGATTTAAATTGTATTGTTTATTAGTTTAGGGCATTTCCACGTGAAAACATGCAATTTTTTCTGCAAATGCAACCCTCAAAAGTCTCTGAATTTACTGATTTTTGCACCACTTCAAGATTTAATAAATTATGAACAAAATTTTATCATCTAATTTCAACCGGTTCTAAAGGTATAGCTATTTAAAATTTACATAAACTGTCAAAAATCCAAAAATTTAAAAAATGATTTTGGACTTTGTCATTGTTCTGTGTGGAATGAAAAGCTGAAAATGTATACTTATACATATTTTGGGATGAGGAATCCACTAAAACAACTTAGAATATTTGAAAAAAAACTTAACAACGAAAATTCAGGCATTTAACATAATTTTATTGGGGCGAGTAAAATTACAAAATGCAAATATAGCTAGATTTTATTTTATTCATTTTTTTTAAAGTTGCATGAATAGTATAGATAGACTTATTACAAAAAATTTGATAGTTGTCTTTCCTAACTAGAAATTAAAACATTGTCGAATCAGGGCTCAATTGCATGCCGTGGATGTTTTTACATGAAATCGACCTTTACTTAACCCAAATAAATGTTAGAACTGTTTTTAGATGATCACTGGTCAGTTGAAAAGAAATGTGAAAGTTTGTCAGCAAATAACAAAAAACCTAAAGGTCAAAGAGTTTCATCTAACACAGCTGATATATATAATGGTATACATTTTAAAAGTTGTATCTAGTCAATAAGAAATGTTACATTAAACATATGTTACATTTTAATTGTTACAATATAATGAGAATATATAATGAATTTAGCATTTTAAATAAAATTATTAATCATTTGTACAGGTACTTAATATCAACGTGAAAAACAATATATCAACGAGGGTGCTAGCTTTAGCTTGCAACCCAGTGATTGTGCATTATTCAGACCTCCAAACTGTAACATGTTTACTTTTATCAAATATTTGAAATGATTTTTTTCAAAATTTCAATGTTTTATTTTATTTTGAAAAGTTTAACATTTATGGTTCCATATTTGTGTGGTTAGGGTGGGTTTCCATAATAAAATTATCTTAAATAATTATGATATTATTAAAGTGTTTAAGCAATTTTTTACAATCAGATCCGGTTGTAAAAGAACTTTGAAATTATACCCTAAAAGATTATAATAATAATACGAATTAAAATTAGTGACTCAATAATTAAATACAAACTAAATAATTATTTGTTAGGTGGTTCTTTCGACCCACATTTATTACCAAAGCCCCTACGACATGCTTCTGCCAGAACAACTGGGGGTAATTTTTTTTTAAACAATATCTAAAGAAAAATTATTTTATTTTAATGAGCGATGATTGATTCTTTTAGAATTATAAATGGAAAGGCTATTTAGATCTCTTGAGAAGTTGAAAGCTGATGTAACTTTGCTAAAAGTACAACAGCAGAAAATTCTGAATAGATTAGGAAAGAAAAATACAAATATTGAAAAAAGTTTGCCAGATGGAGTTATTCTGCCAATAGAATCATGGCAGCAAATGGAAATTTAGAAGCTAGACTAAGAAAAGTATCTTCTGGATTTGCAATGCAGCAAATGTTGGTATGAATATTATTTACTTTTATTAAACATGGTTTAACAAATTAAAAATATATATATTTAATATTTATAAAGTTGGTAAATGTTGTTCAAAGTAAATTTACTTTTTTAGGTTAGTTATCTTGGTGTCATTGGTGATGCCAACATTAAAGATACGACAAGGAGTGGAAAAAACATGCATTTTCAGTCCTTATGATAAGAAAAATTGTCAATGGTAATTACAATTTAAAGAAATGGCTAATAGGGTGTCTCAAAAATTTTTTTATTTGAAAATCAACGTGAGGATAAGTAAATTCATTATTATTATATATAAGTAGTTGATAGTGAAAACTTCAGCTCTCCAAAGCAACTCCAAGTTAAAGATGGTGTTTTGAGGCAATATCCCTATATATTATAAAGGGATTTTTTCTAGGATTATTTCTAAAATCACCTTCTTTACATTAGAGTTGATTTGGTGAGCTGAAATTTTCACTATTAGCTACTCATACATTATAAAAATGAATTTGCGCTTTGATTTTTTGAAAAAAAAATTTGCATTACCCTAATATTTCCTAATATATTGTGATTTTGCCTAAAATCACCTTCTTTACCCTAAAGTTGATTTAAGGAGCTAAAATTTTTACTATCAACTACTTATTAAAATGTTTATGAATTTACTTATCCACACATTGATTTTCATAATAAGTTTTTTTTTGAGACACCCTAATGGCTAATGCATAATATTTTATACCATTTTTTATAAATTTAAATATATGCATAATGCCTTAATTTCAGTTTCAGCCGCCATAACTTTATAGACCTTCCTACTCTCGAGCGCCGAACACAAGGAAGGGGGGGGGGGGGAGAAATTCTAGTAAAAATTGAATAAACAGGTGGGGGAGGGAGGAATAAAAAGGTTTGTGTTAATTTTTTTGAAAAATTTCAGTTTATAAATTCAAATTAAAAACTTTTTCACAAAACACGAACATAACTGTTTAATTCCAGCGCGGCTTGCGGTCAAGTGCACATTTTCTAACAGCTATTTCATCATAATTTCAATAGAATTTAATATGCTTATACTTTGGTAAGAAATAAACCAAGTTCGACGATTTTTAAAGCCTGTTTTTACTGAACGTTTTTGTATTTATCTGTGACTGGCATATTTAATTTTAAAACCAATTTTCACAGTTATTTTTTAGGTCTATGATATAAAATTATTTTTAATAACAAGTAAAAATTATTAAGCGGGGGTCTTTACAAGCTTGGGTGGGAAAAATGTTCCAAAATTATTAAACAAGGGGGGGGGGGAGGGACGTTTATTAGGAACTCAAGAGTGCACCTGTGTCTAGATGTATTAAAAATTTAAAACAAAAGAAAAGATTATGTTGCAATGACTGTTTAACACTGATGTATTCGTTGCTTCTTAAACCAATTTTTAATAGTTATGGCAAAAAGTTCCGTTTGTTAAGTTTAATAATACACTTTATGAAATTTATAGATTTTTTTTGTTTTGTTTCATTAGATGCATTTTGAATCAATCCATTGACAAAAAAAGCTACAGATGCTGAAGTAGAAGATGTAGTGAAGGACTGGCTTCGAAACGCAAAAGATACGAGCCAAGGTCGCGCAAAGCGGGTAAGACTAGAGTTTGATTTAAACGACGAAGTTGCAAATTCTTTAGAAGAGGAATAAAAACAATTTGCCGCAATTAATAAGATTGTAAAAAAGTGAAAATATTATAATATTTTATTTATATTATTTATTTTAATATATCTATTTTAATATATATATATAATAATTATTTATATTAATATATATATTAGTTGTATAAAAAATATTTAAGATAATAATGAAAACAAATAATTATTTCGTCGTTTCATTATGTATTTTTTGATTATTTCCAATTCTATTTTACAATCGCTACGAATAATAGTTGCTTTAGTAATTGCAGGTTAATGTCCTTTTAATGATCTCGGAACTATGTATTTCTAATGATCTCGCCCCGATATCATTTTACTGATATCGGCCCAACGTTGTTTTACTGATCTCGCCTCGATGTCATTTTACTGATATCGGCTCGATGTTACTTTACTGATATCGGCCCAACGTCGTTTTACTTATGTCGGGCCGATGACATCGGGCCTACATCATTCCGATGAGAAAAGGCTACGTTGGCCCAACGTAGTTACACAACCATCGGCAGCTGTAAAAGCCTACGTCGTCCTGACGTCGGGCCAACGTGTTCTTGCTATCTAGGGTGTTTGTTGTATATAAGAACTAATTTCAATTTCGTTATAGTTGATATTATTAGTGTTGATTTGTACATTTCTTTTAATTTCTTTTACTGCTTCAAACAAATGTCTATTATATCTGAAATAGTCTGAAATTTGTTGTTAATACACTTTCTTCTCCTAAACTATGAAAACAAAAAAAAATGAGCATTATCTATTTTAATCAACACTCTCCAATGTTGACCTGCATCTTTTGTAGTTTCATTGTTGTAAATAATAAAAGAACCATTTTTTTTCATTTTATTAATAATATAATATGTATATGGGTTTGACTGACTTCATCAAAAGCATAAACTCCTGTAAAATAATTTTTAAATTCAGAGTTTGTAAAATAACGAGACAAAGATTCATTAGTACACATTTTTTATTCTTCTTCTTTTTCTAAACCAAAAAAAATTGTAATAAATATTGTTACAATAGCGTGTAATATATTAACAAATAAAGTTTTTTTTATCGCTGGTTCCTTCCTATATAATTCCTTCAATGTTTCTTTTAACAGATTTCTTTTTTAAAGCTCCGTCTAATTTTGCTATTAAAGATAAGACGGTAGGTATTATTTTTGTTGTAAAAGTATCTACGAAACCATCTGTTTGATCGCCATCTGTTTGATCGAAAGTAGGTTTAATATCTCATTTTAGCAGCAAAACAGTGAGCTTGGATTTGTAGTATTCGGCTATAAAATTTTCGTTTACGTGTTATTTTTTCAATTTGTCAAATTGTTCCAAATGAATATGACACAGTTGTGGGTTCTCTAAGAAGTTTTTAAATTGACTGTTCTTAAAAATTTTTCAGTAGAATAAGAATTTAATGTTATTATTTTGAAATCGAGTACAATTTGTAAAAATTCAATTGAATTTTTAACTGTATAATGCTCTTCTTCTACATGAACAGATGAGGTTGAAGATTTTCCAGACTTATTTTCGTGAAGATTATATCTTTTAGATATTTTATCTAGCGCGCAAATAACGCAATTAACGAGGATTTTTTTAACGATGCTATCAACGCGATTCATTTTTTAATAAAAAAATAAAATAAAAAATTTTTTTTGAACTGTTATTATACTTTTTTCTTTATTTTATTAAAAGAATACGTTATTTTTTTTAATAAAAAATAAATACTTTTTAGTAGTGGATGTTGGATATGGAATTTATTACCAACCAGAAGGATCAAGGATGGGGAAGAAATTGCATAAGAGAACTATGCCTTCGCTCAATTGGAGATAAGCATTTTTTCCATGTACAAGTCATTCCGTGTGAATTATGAGAGATTAGAAGAAAAATGTAAAAAAAACATACTTATATTGTTTGAATAATATTCATGGAATAGATTTTTACCCAATGTTTAAATATACATATGAAATTATATTTTGCAGGTCTGTTTTGATTTTTTTTAAACAAATATGTGCGAAATATGAATATAATCTCGTATTTCATAAAGGTGGCAGTATAGAAAAAGACGTATTGAACACGATAAAATAGAACAAAATATATACATTTGATTTAAATAGTTTATTATTTCAAAAAATATCTCGTTAACCGTTGTTTGTCAATAATGAAAATTTTTGCATGGAATCTTTTTAACATAATAAAAATAAAGAACACTCATTCAAACATTGTTCTAAATATAAAACTTTTAATGTTTTCGTTATATTTATAAGATTTTGTCAACGGCTTCATAAACGAAAATTGTATTGATCAGTATACTGAGTTGTGTGTAAAAAAGTATGCAAATTCGATTTTGCTTATAAAAGACAACACGCAATGCATGAGACATTTTAAAAAAAGACAAATGTGAATGTTTTGATAATATATTTACTATAAATAAGCTTGTGTATCAACTTTTTGATTGGGAAAAAAAATAAAACTAAAAAATGTATTGTTTATAATCATTCGTTTTCCGTCATATAATACTTGGTGAAATTAGAGTTTTTGTGTATAGGTTGACCTCTTTATTGTTTTCGTAATTATAAACTTTGTATTCTTTTCGAATAAAATCATTGATACGTTAAAGTTTCTTTTAAAGAAATAAAACCATTGAGCTGTAGGAAACTTTTCTATTAAACTTTTATCATGGAAATTGCAGTGTTCAAAGGCTTAATAAATGTAAACTGTATCTCCTTCTATTTTGACTTTTCCATTTATAAAATAATTATCAATAGGCGTATGTGTATAAATGGTGTAATATCCATTATGTAAAAGTTTATCGTGATATGAAAAATAGGGTCTTCGTACGCAAAAAGGATAGTAATTCTCTAATATCTTACAATTTTTCTTCAATTCGTCACATTCCCATTTGTCGCTGATATAAGGAAACAAAAAATAATATTTTAAAGATACTTAAGTTTGTTTTTCCATGAACAACATTCATTTTAATTTCTTCTTGTTGTTTTGTAATAAAGTTTATAAATTTTAATAAAATCATCCATATTGTTTCTTTGTTTTTCATATTGATTTTCCACTGTTGCTTTTGTTATATTTATAAAATCAGCATCGATCATGCGACATGTTTCAAACATACTTTTTATCCATGAGGGCAATTGTTCTGCAAAACTCACATATTCACGAGAAGATTTTTCAAATAAACCAAGATTATTTTCATAGTCTTAAGTTATGAAAATATAATACAAATCAACAAGTTTTTCTTCACGTAAGTTTAATTTCAAGTCCCATTATTTTATATAAGAAAATATAATATCTTGCAACACTTCATACGTATTATTTAAATGATGAAATTCATACAACATAGGATGCAATTCAATATCAGGATAAATAAGTTAAACTGCTTTGAGCAGACTTTCATCGAGTTGTTTGCTAGTCATTCTCTCTTTCAAAATGTACTAGAAGTATTTATTTACAACTCTTTATATAGGAATTATTTTATACAAAAAACAAGTTTTTTATAATTAAAACAGGTTTTATTTAATTAAAAAAATTTACAAAAAAATTTTTTTTCTTCTTTTTCTTCTACTTCTGACTTCACTTTTTTTATTTCGTTCGATTCTTTCTCAGCTAGTGATTTGCCAGCTCGTTTCAAGTTCATATTAAAGTTTCTATAATGTCCATTTTTATTTATGGTATTTTTATTTATGCTCGTTTCAAATTCATATTAAAGTTTCTATAATGTCCATTTTTATTTATGGTACTTACAAGAGAAGGTTCTACGGATAATAGTCTTTCGTAATCTGTTAAACGAATCTCGTCGTCTTCTTTTGCCTATCGAATAGTATAACCATTAAAAGCAGCGTTTTTTAATATTCAAGTTTTAGGATAATCTACTGTTTGATAAGCTCTGATTTGAGCATTTTGCAATTCTTCCATCAAAGATTCTAAAACTTTTTTGGTTTATTTATTATGATTAAATTTAAAAATAACATTAAAAGTTATTTCACACTTAAAAATTTTGAATTTAGCGTCATCTATTTAATTTAATTTCACCTCTAAACATATAATTTGTTTTATTGAATAGGGAATAGGATTTCACATCCATCATTTTTAAGACTGTAGATAAATTCTTTTTTGATATAATTAAACTGAGCGAGAGGTTAAAGTGAAACTGTAGAATAATGTTTATCTTTAACATTTTTTCTTCTTTAAAATCTACAAGCCACAAAGCAGCCGCTGCTAAATCTGCAAATTTTACATAGTTTTTATAGTTGCAATAAACAACTTCAAAATCAGTGTTTCCATTTTTTCACTTTGCTTTAAACAAATTTCAAAATAAAAATATGTTCCTTTTATACTATTTTGACTTGAAAAGAGAGATTAAAAAACCAGAACGAAACAAGTTTTTTAAAGAATTTTAATGACATGTGAATTATGTCATAAAAGTTCAAAGTTCAAATTGTGGCATGATAACACCATTGAACTTTAAACTATGTACTTTGATACTTTAATTCTATTTAAATGAGGTAGGATAAGTTGTAACAACTACTTTATTAAACCTTTTCAAATAAAAAGGTGAAAAAATGTCTTGTTCAAACAACAAAAACATTTTCTTCTAGCAAGGAAATCAAGTAGTATTCTTGTTAGAAGAAAACAATTCTTTTAGTAAAAAACCAAATATTACTTATGTAATATTTGATTCTTTGCTCAAAGACTTGTTTTTTTTTTTGAGTTTATGAAAAATGGCAGAGGAAGAAAAACAATTTTACGAAAATACTCGTTTAGCAATAGTTAAAATAAAAATATTATAACAGTGCTCTATCTTTAGATGGATCGAAATGTCAAGTAGACCATTAAATTCGAACAATTTAAACCAATTTGAATTTTAATATAATTGGTTTCGTTATTGCAATTATTGTGATAAAAATTTTTTATTATATTTTAACTGCTAATATTGTAAAGCAAGTTATTGTAAAGATTGTATATATGTGCATAAAAAAAAAAGAGAAAAAGTTGTTTATTGTTAAGAACTTAAATAATTTATTTGTATATAATGTTTTTTTATGTATTATTTTAAATGTGTATAAAAATTTGTAATTTTTTTAGATAATTAAAACAATAGATACAGAAGAATGGTATTTTTATGAAACAAAACATAGTGCTTGTTTTGACTTGAGAAGTAGAAAGCATTATATACTTTAACCGAAAGTACGTAATTTAGTGAGTACTGACGTATATATCGATGAAATTAATTCAGATTTACATTGGCAAATATATTCTAAATCAGGTATTGCTTATAAATATGGTGTTGGCGTATTTAATGCACCAGGAATAATAGATGCAGATTATAAAGATGAAAATAAAGTGTTGCTTTATAATACTTTAGAAGATGATTATATTATTAATCGGGGAGACGCTGTTGCGCAAATGGGTTTTATAAAAACATTAAAAGCGTTAAAAATAGTTACAGAAATTGATGGTTGTTCTTGTCGTGATGTGACTATGACGACGAATAAAGATGTTGAAAGAAATGGTGGTTTTGGTTCTACAGGAAAATAATTTTTTGTAAATTTGCTTTATAGTTTTTTTTTAGATTAGTAAAAATATGGCAGATAATGATACTATTGAATACGATAATGGGTCAACTAAAATCGATGATTATTATCAAAGTGAAAATAGTTATATTTAAACTGATGGCGCACGAGTAATATCTGATAATAATCAAAAAGAAGAGAAGAAAGAAAATTCGAAACCTGATATTTTTATTCAAACCAATAATGCAGCAGCTGTATTGAGTGGTATTTATGGTGTTGGAAAAATGAAAGTGTTGGATTTACGAATTCCATTTTTAGAAGAGTTGAATCATAAAGGAATAGAAGGTCGTAAATTGTGAGTTATAAAAAACTTTTTTTATAAGCTCAAAAATGCAGCTCCATATTATTGTGCATCATTTTATTTTAAAAGGTATCAATTAGTAATGAGTTTAACTGTAATCATGAAATGTGAACATGGCCATGAAAATAAAATTGGCTTATTTATTGTTATGTGTTCTTCACCTTATAATTCTATTTTAAAATGGCTTTTTTCAAATAGAATGGTAACATTTACGATATATGTTCCTAAAGGTTTTCAAAAAAAAAAAAAATTTGTGACTAATGACGGTGATTGTTTTTAACGTCCTCCAAAAGATGGCAAAAATTGCGCTAATGGTTTTGTAATACAGTATGGTGAAAAAGTTAAGAACCACAATAAAAACAAATCATAATTTATTTTTATTTTTAAATTTTTTTTTAACCGAATATATTTTTCTGGTAAAAAGAATAATAATAATAATATATTTTAGAAAATAGACAAACAAAATAAAAAATAATAATAGTGATAAAAACTTTTAAACAAATATAAAAAATGTATTTAAAGTTTTATAGGTAATTTTTATTTTAAAAAAATTGTGAAAAAGTTAAGAACCACACAATAAAAAAACGATAATTTTTACCACCTAATCCCCGTAATTCTACCATGAATTTTTAAGCACTCATTATAAGATTTGGCATTGACTCTATTAAATTCTCTAAAATATGTTTGGGAACATTTCCAAGTATTGCTAATAAAATATTGCGCAACTCCTCAAGGCTCCTTGGTGGTTTCTTGGCAATCTCTTTATCAAGCCAACTCCAAAGATTTTCAATGCAATTTAGATCTGGGCTATTTGGTGGCCAAGTTAGACGCTCAATATTTTTACTTTCGAACCATTCAGAGACAATTTTAGCCCTGTGACATGGTGCATTGTCTTGCTGAAAAATAAACGGAACGCTTTGCTCAAGTGCATCAATTGTTGATATTTTAAATAACAAGTTGTTATTTAAAGTATCGACATAATAAGTAAAGTTGAGTCGACCATCAAATAATTTAAACATACCGAGACCATAATATGTCATGCAGCACCATATTCCAACCGACCCGCTACCTTGTTTTGTTCTTTGAACGATACAATCGTGATTATATTTTTCTGAAGGCTGCCTGCGAATCATAATTCGGTTTTTTCGGTTATCAACATCGATATTATTCTCATCACTAAACATTACTGTCCTCCATTTTTGTTTAGACCATTCTTTGACGCTTTGGCAAAATTCTTTTCGCTTTTTTATATGTCGTTTGGTAAGACGCGGTTTTAGAACAGCTTTTTTCCATAACATATTGTTAGCTAATAGTTTCCTACGCACAAGTGATGCCGAGGCTTGACGTCCATTTGAAAGCTTCCATTCCCTTCTTAGTTCATGCGACGGCATGGTTCGATTTTTCTTTGCCAACCTGATTAAAAGGCGATCATCATTGGGTGTCGTCAAACGCGGTCTTCCAGAACGATGGCGATCAACGTAAGATTTCGTCTCTTTGAATCTTTTGATGATTGTTAGCACCGAACTATGTGATCGCTTTACTATTCTTCCAATTTCGCGAGCGGATTTACCTTCCTGGTGAAAATGCACCACTTTTACACGATCTTCATAGGTAATAGCTTTTCTGCTCATTTTTTCAAAAGGAAAGAATTTTTTTTTGTTTGAAATAAAATACTTTTTTTATAAGTATTTTAAAAAATTTAATTTTTTTGAAATGTTTTTATTGGTTCTTTGGTAATAACTCAGGTAATTAAAAGAATATTTAAAAAAAAAGGGAAAAATAAATTTAAAAAGACGTTTCCGCCGCATTTAGCACAAAAAATTCTTTGTGGTTCTTAACTTTTTCACAAAAAAAATATAAAAAAAAATTAACACATAATATTTAATCCTTATTTTTTATAGGTTCTATTAACTACCTTTCAAAAAAAAAAATTTTTTCTTTTTTCTCATGCTATATTTAATATGTTTGAAAAAAAGGACTATTTTATTATCTATAGAATAAAAATTAAATAAATTTATTTGAAAAAAAATTTTTTCTTTATTTAGTGGTTCTTAACTTTTTCACAATACTTAATATTTATTTATTATTATAATATAATGATTCATAATATGTATTATGAAAAAATCAGATGTCGATAAATATATCTTGGAAAATAACTTTTTTATTAAGTGTAAAATTAAGTAAATTTTAATAGTTTATGTATTATTATTTTATATTATTTTTAGCGATAACTAAGATAAAAAGTGGATATTTTGTTCATATTGTTTCTTATGTGGTTTATATATTCAATGTCGACTATTTTACAAGATGTGCAATTGAAAAAGATTTTGGTCATAATTATGATTGTTTTGATCTTGCTTCAATTTTTGCATCTCTACAAGTTTAAGAGCATAATAATAAATATATATTTTTTAATTAAATGTAAAAATTATATTTGTAAAATTTTTTTAAATATAAAAAAAAAGAAACCATGGAATATCATTTTCAACATGGATCGAATTCAGTATAAACATCTAAAGAGAATATATGGTTCTGTTGTCTCACTTTTTTCATTAGATTGTATACCTGCTGATTTTAATAATATGAAAAGTTTATTTACACATACTATACATAATAAAACAGTAGAAAAAATAGAAGCATACACGAACATTTTTAATTTGCTTATCAACAAATGTATAAATTCAGAGAATTGTATGAGAAGATTTCATTTTAATTGTGAAATGGATACACAAGCACATATAGTTATGGATTCTTTAGAAGAACTTGAAGAAAAATTTTCAGCTTTATTAAGTTTTGCACATAATCATGATTTGGGAAATATATTGTCTGAATTATCAATTAATTCTTTTTAGATAAAATAAAAAAATATGGAAAATATTACAAAAGTAAAGATTTGGGATCAAATTAAAGAAGAGTGTTTGACTATGCATAACTTGTTTCAAACTTTGATTTAGTTTTTAAAGAATAACGAATTGCGTTCAAATTCGTTAAGTGAAGAAAAACTAAAAGAAATGAGAAATTGCATTTATAATATAGAAAATGGGTTAATGTCGTAAGAATTGGACGATATAAATATAAATAATATGTATATTGAAGTAATTTCAAAAATGATTATAGAGTGTAACAGATCGATTGATGTTTTTCATGATTGGCAAAAATGCGAAATTTTAATTTTAACAAAAGACGAAAAAGTTTTAAAATGTTTAAAATATTTGATAAAAAATTTTATAAGATTATTAAATACAATTTTGAAAACGCCTATGAATTTTCATGACTGTGTCCTATATTTGTAAATAATTTTTTTATTAATATTGTAAATCTTTTTTAGACAACTTATTAAAAAAATGGATCATTGTAGTGAAGACGACATTAAAGAAATTGATAATAAATATAACTATCATCAGTTGCCATTTCGAACTTGTGATCATTGTGATAAAGTCAATACAAGCGATAATCATATATAAAATACGTTACATAAATTATTTCCGCAATTATATTATCATTTTATTGCTTTCGACGGAAAGGACGGCGAAAGACAAGAAAGAATTTTTGTCGAGATGGAAAAAGTGAGAACAATAGTTAATGAAAATGGTAATGATCGAATTAAAGAGAATTTTTATACACAAAGTCTTTTGACAGAATTATTTTCACTTACGATTATCATACATAAATAAAGATTACAGTGATTATAGGCTGGAATTGCGGAAAAAACTTCTGAATGGGGCAAAAGATTTAAGGGCGAAGAGTAAGTACGCTAGAGTTGTATATAATAAATTAATCATACGGGATTTATAAAAGAAATTCTTTGATCTCATTTCGAATATGAAAAAACAAAACTTATATAGATTCTAATAAAACCTTTAATTTTGAGTTTAGTTTTCATGATGTTTTTTGAACTAATGATTTCTTATTAGACAAGGAATCTGATCCTTATCTTAAATATTTTACTGATTCTGATTTTTGCAAAATAAAAACAACTATTTTTATATCCATGAAATTAAAGGATTTCTTGATTAAAATAACATTAACACAATTCACATTAATATTAAAAGTTTAAAACAATTTTTTGAAATCTTTAGTAATTTTATTAAACAAACTAGTAATCTTTGTAATATAATCTGCTTAACAAAAACTTGGCGCAGTTCGTATGACGTAGATTCTTTTACCAATTTTGAACTGCCGGGTTTTAATGTAATTTCATTGGCACGAAAAACAAATAAGCACGGCGGAGGCGTTCTTATTTATGTTAAAAATTACTTACAATATTTTACCCGGCATGAAATGAGCATCACTGATGCTGATAAAGAGGTTTAAACGATTGAAATTTTAACCAATAATTTAAAAATAAAATTCTAAGCTGCTGTTATCGCCCATCTTCAGGTGAAATTAAAAATTTTTATTCTTTTTTATGTAATGACGTTATTAAAAAAAGTAACCGCGAAAATAAATTTTCTACTTATTGGGTGATCTGAATTTAGATTGTTTTCAATACCACGTCAATAATAACATTAAAAAATTTTATAATGGCATTCTCGAAAATGGTGCGATTCCTATGATTAGCAAACCGACAAGAATTACTCAACCAAGTGCTTCTTTAATTAATAATATTTTAACCAGTGATGCTTTTAGCGTATCCTTAAAAAAAGGCATAATTAAAAATGACATATCTGATAATTTTCCTGTTTTCTTTTCTATAAATATAAATAATAATTTCTTTTCTAATGAAAAACGAGTTTCAAAAAGCGAATTTTTACAAATGAAAACCTTGAATCTTTTAAAGAAAAATTATCTTTAATTAATTGGAACTTTATTAACGCCTCTGATATTACAAACTTAGTTTATAACTATTTTTTTAAGACTTTCTATGATATTTACGACACAAATTTCCCTGAAGTTAATTTAAATCTCAAAGCTAAAAGTATTAAATCGCCTTAAATTAGAAAGGGTTTGCGTGAATTTCAAAAATTAAACAAAAATTATACATTAATTATTTAAAATATAAAACAAATGAAAATAAAATTATATATCAAAATTATGCTAAACTTTTTGAAAGCCTCAAAAATAAAACAAAAAAAAAAATATTATTTAAATTTACTAGATAAATATCAATTAAATTTTAAACGCACTTGGTTTATAATAAAAGAAAATACTGGGAGCGAAAAAATGTACATCTCACCATTTGCCAAACATGGTTAAACATAATGATGAAATTTTATGATAAAAAACAAATTACGGAAGAGTTTAATAAATATTTTGTGTCTGTAGGACCAAATCTTGCAAAAAACATTCACATAGCAAACAGCTTAATGAATGATCTATGTTTCCCTCTAAACTCTTACTTGAACTCTTTTGAATTATCTTTTGAAGAGTTTGAATTTGCATTTAAAATGTTGAAATCTAACAAAGCAGTAGACCCTGATGGTATTAACGGCAACATTATTATAAGTTCATTTGATGTTTTAAAAGATATACTCTTTGAGATTTTCTAAATTATCTAAATAATCGGAAACAATTTGTTTATGCAGATGATAATGTATGATCTAACTTGTTAAATATTTCATGTGGAGTTCCTCATGGATCCATATTAGGACCCCTCCTATTTCTAATATATACTAATGATCTACCAAAAGCTTCTAACCTAATGACAATTATGTTTGCTGATGATTCTAACTTATTTCTTTCTCATAAAAACATTTTTACACTTTTTAGCAACATGAACATTGAACTAGCTAAAATTTCCGAATGGTTTACATTAAACAAACTATCATTAAATTTTGATAAAACTAAATGGATTCTTTTTCATACTTATGGTAAAAAACACCAGCTGTCTAGCAACTTACCCTTTCTATTTATCGATAACATAATTAAAAAAAGAGTTCTAGTGACAAGGTTTTTAGGTGTATATATCGATGAAAATCGTAATTAGAAAAGCCACATTCCTAAATTGAGCAACAAAATTTCAAAGAGTATAGGCATTTTATACAAAATAAAAAACTTTCTAGATAAACATACCTTAATTCAGTTATATTATTCGGTTATTCATTGCCATATTATTTATGCAAACATTGCTTGGGGTAGCATTTATAAAAGTAAACTTAAACCTCCCTATCGGCAACAGACAGAAACATGTAGCACGCCTTATAAATTTAAAGGACCGTTTTGCTCACGCCAAGCCTCTTTTATATAATATGAAAGCACTCAATAGATCTTTGTTTTATGTATAAATGCAAGACCTACCTATTACCCGTTTCTTTTCGTAACTTGTATTTACAAAGAGATAGAAATAAATATATTTTAGGGAACGATAATTTAATTCAACAACCATTTTCGCAAACTTATTTTGGAAAATTTTTTATTTCATTTCACGGACTATTTTTATGGAATAGTATAGTTCTAAATACTTCTAAAGATTTTTCTCAAGAATGTAATTTTGATTTTTTTAAACAAAATCTTAAAAAACTCATTTTTTCAACTGATAATTTACTAATCTACTTTTAAATTTTAAAATTTTTTGAAAATCTCTTATTTATATTAGTATATGTATATATTTAATTTATATTCATTTATATTTATTTATTATTATTTTTTTTTATCCCAAAGCAATTTGCGGTTTCTCTGTGACAAGACCTGATTGTGACAAGATTGTGACCTGATGTGTGATTTGTGACCTGATTGTGACAAGACCCGATTGTGACAAGACCTGATGAAAGGTCTTCTCTAAGTAATCCGCGTACTATTTATTTTTAATATTTATTTTCTAAACAATATCTTGACTTGTTAACTTTCATTATTGTAACAAAGTTTTATTTATTTAAATTGTAATAAAAATTGTAATAATGAACAAAAAAAAAAGGATTACATAATAAAAAATGGAAACAAATGTTATTATGATGGCTGCAAAAAATTGGTTAAACAGAGACATTATTAAAGACCATTTTTGAATGTTACAATCAGGAATTTTATTGTTTGGGTTCTTGCGAATGTCAAGCGGACAATATGTGTTTTAAATGTAAAAAGAATATGAAGAAGAACAAATATGAATCGACTCTAGAATAAAAAAAATTTTTGAAAGAAATTTTTTTAGAAGTTTTTTTTTAAAACTACATAATAAAAAAATGCAACCAACAGAAAATGATTTGAATTTATTGATGGAAACCATGTATAAACATAAATCAAAAATATCCTGAAACTTTGTAAAAGGTTAGACATCATGCATTTATTTCAAGACAAACTTTATCTCAATCATGTAGAATGTCCTATTTGAATGACGATTGGGATAATTTTTTTATTGATAAAGTTCGAAATTTAAATATACCGTCTGTTTTGATTTTAATGGTGTTTCAATATATTAAAAAAATTTTAGATTGTTCTCATGTTATTATAGCTTCAAGAGTGGGATTACCTTAACGATTAGCTTTTCTTTTACAGTTCGTAAAGCTCAAGGAAGTTCAATGTCTAAAGTAGGTGTTAAATCTTAATACTAACGCTCTTAGTTATTCACTTTATTATGTAGCTTTATCACGAGTTTGTAATAAGAACGATAATTATATTATTCGTAAAAGAAAATCAGAATTACGAAAAGTATTCAAAAATATAGCTATTAATCTATATGTAAAAGAATTTTATAATAAATACATTTAATTTTTTTTTTTAAGCTAAAAAATTAATTTCAAATATAAAACAGAGGAAAAGTAAATTTAGTAAAAACAGTGTGTATAGAGAACCTTTTTATTTCATTGAAGATAAATATATAAAGATATCATTGAAGAATTAGAACTTAATGCAGAAATTCAAAGCCTGATGAAATTGCTTTTCATGTAGAACAAAAAACATTAGAAGAATTTAAAGTAGAAATGAAAAATGCTAGAACGTTTGTAAATTTGTTTAAAATTTTTTTAATCGGCTACGACATTGTTAGTTTGTGTTCCAAATCCATTGAAGATGGTTATTGTAAAATAATGAAACGTTGTTACAATTCTCCTGTTTATTTTATAAAACCTTTAGAAGGTCAAATTTATGTTTTATTCAAGACTCAAACCTTGGAGGTGTTTTTAATATTTTGGAAAACGATAGCGGATGGAGACTTGTAGGTTTATGTAATTTTAAAGTCAAGTTTCTGAGCAATTTAACCAAAAGATGAATGATGAAATTATGAATTGTCTGGTTATAAAAAAAAATGACTGAAATGACTGAAAACGAAGTTAAAAAAAAGAAAGAATATAATAAAAAAAGATATGAAAAACTTAAAAACAACAAAGAATGGTTACAAAAAAGAAAAGAAAATAACAAAAAGAATAGTGAAAACTTAAAAATAATGAGGATTGGTTACAAAAAAAAAGAAAGAAAAAAAAAGAAATATGACAAAAACAAAAATAATTTTATATAAAAAACATTGAAAAAATATCAAAAAAATTAATGCTGACGAATGGTTTGGAGAACGGTATAGACGTCATTCTATAACGCAATGGAAAAAATCAGAAAAAGGTTTTTCTTATACCAAATTATCTTATGAACAAAAAAGAAAAACGTTTTTAGATTAAAGTATTTTGTTTGAACCTGGTTTATGTTTTTATTCTGCTTTTCTTATATCTTTGTTGGCTCGAGAATAGAATGTGTGTACTATTAATAAATGGAATCAAAAAAATTTTGGAACAAAATAATATTAATTTACAATCTGAAGAAATTATTCTACAACTTCTCTTTGAAAATCAAGATGAAGATATATATATTATAACGTGGAAAAATGTTTAACAAAACCTGAAGGAAAAATCTAAAAATATTGCTTTTGAAACTTTATTAGATTTGTGTCAAACTTTTGATTACGAAACTACTTTTGGATAGCATCAATATTAAAACTTTTTCCACCAATCAAAATAATAGAAAAATTTGTTAATTACATTTTAAATTAAAATCACAATATAAAGTAGTCTTTGCGAATTGTTAAAAGTAGTATATGAAAGTGCAATCATAACCAAAGACGATCAAGAGTTTCTCAAATAGTTTTTATCAATGAAGACAAAAGAAATAAAGCGAATCAACTTAGAAAATCGATCAACACTATAAAAATTTGTATTTTTTAAAAGTACAATTCTTTTTACGCTGTAAACATGTTGAGTGAAAAATTTTAACTGTACATTCTTCTGCAGATAAGTCACGTGTTCTTTTTCAATGTTCAGAATGTGGACAAAAATTTGCTACTGACAAACATCAATGTGAAGCTTATTATAAACCTGATAAATTTACATATGGAGATCGTAATACTCATTATAACCCACAAAAATCATTTATGAGCGCTAGTAGAAATATATTTCTTTTTCTAATGACTTTTGATTGTGAAATGAGTATTACTAAGTCTGAAGCAAATGCTACTTTAAAAGTCAAACCCTTATCTGAACTTGTTATCATTGTCACAGTATTGTTATTTAATGTATCAATGAAAAACTGGCTAGAGAATGCTTTGGTTTGGATGAACAAGGACACGTTATTACACAATGGATTTTTTACTATGAAAATACAATTGAAAGTTTAGAAAGAAACTAAAACTTGAAATTGAAATTGTTTATGCTTCCCCCGACCTACACAATTATTTACTTTCAAATAATTCTGAAAAAATAAAACAAGATTTATTTAAAGTATCGAGTTTATATTATTTCAATGCTTTATTAAGTGATTATGTGAAAATAAACAGTGATGATCTTGTTGATTATATGAAATAATTGGATTTACTTGTCATGACCGAAAATCAATTAGAAATAGGGTTTGAAAAAGACAACATTGAATTGTTAGAAAATCTTTACTTTTGAATTACACTATTTCGTAAATGTATCAACGAAGTATCAATACCTAGTCAATATAAATATAGTCAAATCAATGATCACTAGTCAATATAAATATGGTCAAATCAATGATCCCATAACTTTTTTGTATCTAATGAAAAAATTTTATTAACCTACACACGAATTATGGTTTTTTGCATGTTGGTCTCATTTAATAAAAAATTTGAAAAAAGGACCTTGTTAAAAGACATTATTCAAGATGTAAAAAATAGACAAGAAGTTTTAAAAGAATGCGACGTTTTACTCAATTCTTTTGAAGATTATCTAGTTATTGACCATAATCTTTTTTCAGGACAAGTATACGGTTTGGCCTATGATTATTGCAATAAAAATTTGGGAAGATATAATCATCAATTGTCTTGTCCTATTTTTGCTCATAATGCTTCTTTTGACAACCGTAGGATGATTATAGAAGGTTTAAAATTTTTATAGATATACCCTTAAACCGTCACTTGGCTCAATCTGAAGAAACACCTTTTAATGCTTTTATAAAATACAGCAGCATGGAATATGTTTTTGTTATATCAAAAATGTCAGCAAAGTCAATATTATTTGCCTAGGAAAAACATATTAAAATTGTCAACAGTTTGAAAATTTTAAATTGTTCTTTAGAACAAGCGGGTAGCATGTTGTCTAAAAAAGCTCAAAATCAAAATGTCAACAGCATGTTACATTATTTACGACCATTTCAACCTGAAATTAATAATTTAACTGATAATCAAGAGTTTAAAAATTGCTTTATTAAATAACATTATTTCCTTACTCGCAGATATCAAATGAACTTTTAAACATTGAATATAAACCTATTCCACCAGTGAATTATTTGCTCAAAACGATTTAATGAGATTTAAAAGTTTACAAGAAGAAATTAAAAAAATTAAAAAAGGCTTATAGAGGCGTTCAAAAGTAGTGGAATTTTTTAAATTTAGAAACTATAAAATCTTTGTTACATATTTATACCGTGTTAGATACAGTGGTTTTGGGATCTGTGATAATGGATTTTGACGAAAGAACATTTGAATTTACTAAATTTCATATCATTAATCATGTTAGCATTTTTAGTTATACAAGCAAATTAAATTCTACAAAAAGTTTAATTTAAATTCAATATCTCCCAACAGATGAACATCTAGTATGTTATGAACATCTAAGTATGATTAAAAAAAGTATTCGCGGTGGTATGTCAACTAACAACATTCAAAAATACGCCATTGATACAGATTACTTTAAACATAAAATAAAAGAACTTGAATTAAATAATAACTTATTAAGAGGTTGTTTATTTTTTATGGATGAAAACAGGCAATATGGAGGAGCTCAATTAAAACTTTATCTTTTCATATGAAATATTCTTTTGATTTGGATTTCATCACTTTGGATGATGTTATTTAAAAATGTCATTGTGTAAATTTAAACGGTTTTTCAACCAGCGCTTTAGTTCATATTCAAATTACAATGAGACCAGAATATTAAGATTGAGTAGGAGGCTTTTCAACTATGGTAGAAAAAGAAATTATATCATTACAAGATTACTCTCCTACTAAAATTGTATCTAAATGTTATTTAAAAAATAATGAAAAATTCAATATAGAAAAAGACAAAACGATTAAATTAGTCAAAAAATTAGGTTCACATGAAACATGTGAATTTTTAGACACTTAATATGGTTAACCACATGTTGCGGATATGTTGTTGAAAGTAGCAACCAGACAATCTCTAATGGACTTATTATAAAAGGACAAAAATAGACTTCGACAAAGCACTAATTGCAACAATTTTAATTACAACTATCAAAAATGAATTGTCTATAAAAAATGTTTGTCTTTCTAGACAATCATTTTAAAAACGGACACTAAATGAACAACCTCGATTTTTTAATGAGGTATAGAAGATCTATTTAATATATAATTTGGACTTATAACGAGTAATTAAATTTTCACTACAGCATCGTTTCAAAAACTGAAAACGAGCACAAAATTAAAAATACAATTTTTCTAACAGAAGTTCATTTTTTAATTTTTTGTCCAGCGTGTGCTGTTGATTAAAAAGTTAATGTCTATTTAAAAACCTCAAAATGGACTATTTTGTGCTCAATTGAAGTTCATTAATTACTCAGTTCAGTTGTTTTTCAATTCTCAGTGAATGTGCGTAAAAATTTATTTTTAAAATGCCCTCTCCAGTTTGGGATTACTTCAAAAAAGTTAAAGGTAAGTTTATCATTTAAAAAATTTTCCTTAGTCACTAAAATCTTTATCACCTTCAATAAAATTATTTTAAAAGTATGTGATCAAGGAGTTGTCCTTTATTAAATGTGGATTAGTAAGTAGAAGATTCCAATAGGTGTTAAAATTTATTTAGGTTTGTGAATAAAACAATAGTGAAAAAGAAAAATGTTTTTTACTTTCATTTTATTGATGAATATGTACGCAAGTTTTAAACAATAATTAATCATGGGCAATGATCGTCATTTGGAGTTTTGATGTCATTTCAATATTTTTTTAATATTATAAATTTACTACATAACAATCTTCAAATAATTCGGTAATGAAAGATTTCTGGTTTTATGAAATCAAGTAAATTTAGACAAAATCATAGACACCAAATAGACAAAAAATTATGCTTTGTAGACTTATGAAGTGAAAATTATTTTTTAACTGAGCAATCTTAGGACACCATCAAAAATTTGATAGACACAACAAGGACAAAAAATTAAACATTTGTTGTGTCCATTACAACATACAGAATTGTCTATGTCTGTGTTGTAAGTCTATCCATAGACTAGTCTGGTTACTAGTTGAAAGAATTTATAAAGTATTACCTCTTTGGCGATATCCATTAGCTCGAAATATGGTAAAAGAAATTATGGAAAAAGGAAAGAAGCTATTAAAAAGGTAAACAAAGTAGTAGATACTTCTTGCAAATTACAAATTAATGGACATTACGGAACATTAAGTCAACAAACTGCACAAAAGCCAAATGCTGTTTTTTTGAATCACGAAGAAAAAGCTTTTCGAAACATCATAGAAAATTTTTAAAATATTCGCAACGTTTTAATTCGAGATGAGCAAAGTGATGAAAATATCAAACTATTATTCCTTTTTTATTTTTAAAATTTATTATACATCGGACAAGTGTATAGCGGTGTTGAACTCGAAAGGTATAAATTGGATAAATGTTTAGATTATTACGAGTCTGCTGATTTTAATTATGATGATTATTTTGAAAGAAATCTTCTCAATTTGACTAACCATGTCAAAACTAAAAGTAATTTATTTCATGATGAAAACAATCATCAAGAAATGAAAGATGTCTTTGAACTTTCAAAAACAAAAGATCATAAAAATGCTCTCATTTTAACTACCACTGAAAAATGTAAATTGATTAACAAATCTTTACGTAAAGTGGCTTCGCAAATTTTATCTTATGCTAAACTCAACGTAGGGTGTTTTAGTTGGGAATTGGGTGAAGTATTACGAAATCATGGAGCTGAAAAACATTTAGTAGTGACAGATACTGATTCTGGTTGCTTTTTCATTACACAAAAAAAAGACATTACTGATTTAAATTTTATTAAAAAGTAGAAGAATGGATTTATTTTTCAAACATGGGTCAACAATGGATGAATTATTCCAACTATAAAAAGACTCATTGTTTTTATTCGAGTCTTTATGCTAAAGAAACGGATCATTTTCAAGACGAAATACCACCTCCCCATCACATTCTTCAAGACTTTGCAATGGGACCCAAATGTTATAGCGTTCACAGTATAAACGGTGATGAAGAAAAAAAAAAGTATTATAAAAACAGAGCTAAAGGAGTGCCTAATTCTAAATTATTATTTTCAAATTATGTCGACGGTTTTAATACTTTTGCAATTCTAAAGATTATTTAGAAAATTGCCTTACTCATTGGTTAAAGAAAAACAACCCATTGAACAAAATAGAATGAGTGTTAATTTTAAACAAGTCAAAATAGAGACACATGTTATTGAATTTTTAAAAAGGTTTACATTAAAAAAAAAATTTTTTATGATGATATTATGACTAAAATTCGAGATCATTATAGGTTGCAGGCGATATGTGAAGCTAATTTAAAACTCTTACCTGATTTGGAAATATTTTGTAGTGATAAACACATACAAACATTACTTCAAATTGAAAAAATATTATAAAAGAATCAGAACCTAATCATACAGGGCATGGTTTAATCAAAAGGTTTCGATACCTTTATTATATGATATTAAAAGAATATAAATAAAAAAATATAAATAAATATAAATTTGTTAAAATTTTTTTGTAAATAAAAAAAATGGAGTTTTGTTTTTTTGATCAAAAATTAACAACCCGACAGCTCCAAAACAAGTTAAAAAAAGTTTAAACAGTTTTTATTTAGTTGAAAATACAGAAAAAGAAGTTCAATAATATCACGATAAAAAAGGCATTCATACTTCTCGTTTAATTCTTATCACCCTGAACGGACGCGAGTTAATCCCTGAAGCATTTTTAAGTTGTTGGACAAAATGTTTACTTGAATAATTTTTTTTTTTTTTTTTTTTTACGTTTTGTTTTACAACTACAAAGTAATAAGGAACCAATCACTGATTGGCAGTAAAGATATACAAATTTAAATTATAAACACAAACTTCGAAATATGCGAGGTAAATAAAAATATAGTTGCTTACAACTCTTTTTTTTTTTTTTTTTTTTTTTTTTTTTACAACAATCATTATTATATATTTCAAAAACAAATAATATTTACATGTCTCCAGTTTATATAATTGTCCACCACAAATATTTACAATATCTAAAGAGCGTTAACAATGCTGTTTAACGCATGCGCGTTTGACATTTTAACTCATGCCAATTAAAATAATAAATTCGTGGTTTATAATATAATGTGCTGGCTATTAACCCATGCATTTAAAAAATATACGCAAGTCCGTCGCACCACAGGGCTACTAGGGACTTGCTTGTCGTTGTCGTTGAAAATATATGTTATTTGTTGAAAATATATATCAACATATATTAGTAGTACTATTTAGTTGTAAGGAAACTCGCAGAAGACTAAGAAAAGTCTTTTCATCGAGAACCTTTAAAATACAAAATAAACTAAAAAGTTAAAGAGTAAAGACACACATTAATTTTTTGAGGTCTACTGTTCAGAAAAAAATTAACTATGTATAGTTGCTAACATTTTTTCTTTATTTATTTTTTTGTATTTTATGTTTTTTTTCTTTTTTATTTATTTTTATAGCTTAAATTGTTCTTTTTACATTTTATTATATTAATTGTTCTTTTATATTTAATACATATCGATAAAATTGGTTTTGTTAATTATGAGATCTTTTAGTTTTTTCTTCAGGGCGATAAGATTATCCAATTTAGTAAGTTCTATATTTTGAGGTATTGTTTTGTTGTATAAATAGGGACAACGGTATACAATTGAAAATCTCGAAAATTTTGTTTTTTTTATGGGCATTGTAAAGTTTCCGGTTCCTCGTGTGGTATATCTGTTGGCGTTGGTTTGAAAAAAGTTATTAGTAAAATGAGTTGGGACAAGTCCTAGCTTATATTTGATCATAAATAAAACATTTTGGTAGATGTTAATTTGATAGATATTTAAAGCATTCAAGTTTTTAAGTAAAGGATCGGCATGAGTGAATTTATTTTTATTATAAATCAATCTTGATGCGTGTTTTTGGTGTGTATATAGAGAACTTAATTTAGATTTATTTGTACTTCCCCAGGCAATATTAGCATATGTTAGATAACTTTGTATATAAGAAAAGTAGAGAACTTTCAGATTCTCCTGGGAAAGTATAGTTTTGACTTTGTAAAGTATGCCGATACTTTTTGATATTTTTGTATTTAATGTTTTTATATGGGGTTTCCAAGAAATCGTTTCGTCAATAATTATCCCAAGAAATTTAATAGTTTCAGTTCTTTCGATGTTTATGTTATCAATTTTTAGTAATGATAGCATGCTTGGTATTTTGTTTTTTTGTTGGTTGGAATGAAACAAGATTTATTTTGTTTTTTCTTGATTTAAAGATAATTTATTTACTTTAAACCAAATGTTTAGACTCTCAAGGTCATCATTTGCAGATTCAAAGAGATTTTCAATTGATGCTGATGAATAAAATAAATTTGTGTCATCAGCAAACATTATTGCATCATTTTTTTTAGTAATTGTGGAAGATCGTTAATGTAAATTAAAAATAAAAGAGGACCAAGAACGGAACCTTGGGGAACTCCGCATTTTATTTTTAGTAAATTAGAATACTTATTATCGTTCGAAATAACACATTGTTGTCTGTTGCACAGATAACTTTTAAACCAATCTAGGCTAGTATTTTTTATTCCGTATTTTTCCATTTTTTTTAGTAAGATATCATGATTAATTGTGTCAAATGCTTTGGATAGGTCTATAAAAGTTCCTAATACAAATTGCTTTTTATTAAAAGAATCACTTATGCTATTAACTAAATCTAAAACTGCATGTTCTGTTGAGTGCTGTGCTTGAAAGCCGAATTGTTTTTTATTTAAGAACTTGTTTTGAATTAGGTATTCATATAATCTATTGTAGATTATTCTTTCAAGTATTTTAGAAAAGGTTGGAAGTATTGAGATTGGTCTGTAATTGTTTATTAGAAATGTTTCACCGGTTTTAAAAATAGGTACAATTTTAGCTACTTTTAATTTATCTGGTACAGTTCCTGTTATAATTGATGATTTAAATATTTCGAAAATAGGTTTGCGTATCTCCGAAAAGACACAGACGACGATATTACTGCAAATGTCATCTATACCTGGGGACTTGTTTGTTTTAAGAGAGTTTATTGCATTTTCGAGTTCATCAATTTTTAGTTCTTTAAATATTAATTCGTTGTTGACACTAGTAAGATAAGTTTCAAATGAGTTGTTTGGACAATTGACTTTTGAAGCTAGATTTGGGCCTATGTTGACAAAAAAACTATTAAATTTTTCTGAAATTGCATTATTATTGTCATACTCTTTATTATCTATGACAATTTGAGCAGGTAAACTATTTATTTTGCAGGTTTTTATCCCAATTATTTCTTTCATGATATCCCAAGTTTTCTTAATATCACCATTTGTGTTTTTTATTTTATTTGAGTAATAGTTTTTCTTTGAACTTTTTTTAATTTTTTCAAACAAGTTTTTATACTGTTTGTAAACATTTAGGTTTGCCTCATTTCTATTTTTTAAGTATTTAATATAAAAAATTTTTTTTTTTTGAGGATTTTTTAATACCTTTGGTGATCCATGTACATTTTAAATGTTTTTCTTTTATTAATTTTACTTTAATTGGGAAGTGCATATTATAGCTTTTTAGGAAAATTTTTTCGAAGTTATTATAAGCAGAGTTAGTGTGCCCAAGATTGCATTCATGGTATACCTTATCCCACTCTTCTGCCGACAGTGAGTCTTTAAATTGTTGAATAGCAAATTTGTTGATTTTTCTTTTATAAGTTTTAATTTTACAACTATTATTAGATTTTATATCTTGCGTCAAGGAGAAGAAAATAGGAAAATGATCAGATATATCTGCCTTTATTATTCGTGCCTTTAGAGAAGTATCAATTAATGAATTAGTTAATATATTGTCTATTGCAGTGATTGAAGTTGGAGTTACTCGAGTTGGCTTGTTAATAATTGGGAAGATGTAATGTTGAAGCATTTCGTCAAAAAAAAGTTTAGTATTGGCATGTTTATCATATTGTAAACAATCTATGTTTATGTCTCCAATACAGAATATTTTTTTTTGCTCATTGTTGTTTTTTATAAAAATTTGTTTTAAATGATTGGAAAATTTAAATAAATCACCTTCAGGTGGCCGGTAACATGTGGAGACCAGTATGTTTTTTGATTTGTTGCTAGTTATTTCAATTGTAAAAACCTCACTATCGGCATCTGAGATCGAAAGGTCATCTCTAATTTTGGTAACTTGATCATTCCTAATATAAGTTATAATTCCACCTCCCCTTTTGTTAGTTTTTCTTTCAGATGATAATAATTTGTAGTTAATAATTTCTAAACTTTGATTTATTCTGCATGATTCGTCAGAAAACCACGTTTCTGTTAGGCATATCATACTGAATAGATAATCGCATTCGATAAGAAAATGTTTTAGCTTATCCATGTTGCTATTTATACTTCTTATGTTAATGTGTACTACAGTAAAATTACTCTTTAACGTTTTTAGTTCAGTTTTAAAAGTTTTTATTTCAAAAAAGGACGAACTAAAATTGTTTTCGTTAAAAAAATGCAAATCAGCGTCAGAAATATCATTAAGTAAAACATTTGCTGAATTGAAAACATTAAAGTGTAATTTTTCAAAATCTATTGTTAAGTTAGTCATTAATTAAAATCGTTAAAATAGCGCTTCGCTTAATAAAACTTCGCGCGTTTACTTTCTAAAATCTCTACAATAAATTTTATCAAATTTAATAACTGCAAATTTACCTTCGTTTCGTAATCGTTTAACTTCTTCCCAAAGCTTCTTTCTTTCTAACATCGTTTCTTTTGCATAATCTTCATTGATATAAATACCGGTTCCTTTAAGTTTATTTACTGAGCTTAATATTTTATTTTTATCATGATAATTCAAAAGCTTTAAAACGATTTATCTTGATGTTTTATTATTTTTAACTGCACCGACTCGGTGCGCTCGTTCCACAACTACTTCACTTAATATATTTAGCTTTGTTTTAAAGATGTCTTTTACAGCCTTCTCACAATCACTCCAGTTTTCTTCAGGGTTTTCTTTTATGCCATCGATACGTAAGTTATTACGTCTCGAGCGATTCTCTAAGTCAATAGATTTTTTTTTTAACATCAAAATTTCATTATCATATTTTGTTTTTATATGAATAAGTTCATCCTTAGCTTTTTCTTCTTGGAAATTTAAGCTGACTTTTATTTCGTCAACTTCATTTTCAACTCTTCTGATATTTAACTTGTTATAAATAAAGTTATGCTCAAAAAAAGAATACGTCTTACTCGTCTTGTGCCGCAAACGCAAACGCAAAAAAAAAAACAAAAAAAAAACTCAGAGTCATGAATAAAATAAATACTAGTTACAATAATATAATAGCGTGTAAGTAAAAATAATCCGAGAAATATATTTCTATATTACTTTAAATAAAATAAAAAATGCAATGAATGAAAATAAATCTGCTGATTTTTTGAAGGAGAGTTTAGATATTTCACTATAAGTTTATTTACCACATTTTAAAATAATGTTAGTTTATAAATATGATAAAAACAAAATTTGTGGAAGATTGATAAAAAGAACAACTTATTTGTAGTCATAGGAAGCTTGCAGAAGACTTAAGTCAGTTACATATATACCTTGTTAGTAATATTATTTTTATTATCGATTTGTATTAAAAGTTAAGTTACATTTATTTATTTAATTATTCAAATCTAAAAAAATTCCTTACAGTTGTTTAATTTGATTATTGCAGTTTTTAGCTTTTTTTTCAGAGAGTGTTCGTTATTTAAGTTTAATAGTGATTCGTTTCTGGAAACTAAGTTGTTAAATCAATAGGGATCACGATATGTAATTGAAAATTTTGAGAGTCTTGTTGTTTCAAAAGGTTATTCTTAAAGTTACCTGTTGCTCTTGTATTGTATTTATTTATATTGTTTTTAAAAAAGTGTGCTGTAAAATGTACTGGAACCAGACTTAGTTTATATTTGAACATGAAAAGTATATTTTGAAAAATATTTATTTGGAATATATTTAGTGCGTTCATTTGTTCCAGTAAGGGCTGAGCATGAGTAAATTTGCTTTTGTTGTATACTAGTCTTGAAGTGTGTTTTTGACGGAGATGGTTTCCAGGAGATGTGTTCATCAAATAGAACTCCTAAAAACTTTGTATTCAGAGCTCTTTTGATGGTTATATTTTCTATATTAATTGTTGGTAGGTTCAGGGGTATTTTCTTAATTTCCCCAGATAACACAAATTCATTGGGCCAATATTAGGCAAATATTGGCCGCGATATTGGGCAAATATTGGCTGCCAATATTGGGCAAATATTGGGGAGTGCAAATTGGGCCATTACTGGGAAGATATTGGCATTTGGCTGGCATAATCATGGCTCCAATATTGGGCCATGATTGGTTTTGACTGGCTTATAATGGCCCAACATCGACCATGAATGGGAAAATATAGGCTAATACTGGCACAACGTTGGCCAATCCAAGCCAAATACTGGCTAATTAAAGCCCAATATTGGCCAATTCAAGCCTAATATTGGCTATTCTTGGCACTTTATATACTCGCACCGCCTTTTTTTTGATAACAAGAGCTTATAAGGTCTTGTGTTATAATGTGACAATGGAATGTTGTGTCTTAAATGTGACAATTGTATACAATTGTCACTGCCACGCTAACAAATATCTTTTCAAAATAACCTTTTTAAAATGAAAGGAATGTCGATTTGTAAGAAATAAAACTCAAAAGACAGTCATAAGTCATATAAAAGAAGTTTATTCAATCAATATTCTCAAACAGCATCCAATAAAAAAAATTAACAATGTAAACAAGAAAATAAACACATTATAAAAAATACTTCATTACATTTGATATAAATAAAAAAATAATTAAATGTCTTCCTCTACGCATCTCCTAGCGAATTATTTTGAGGCCATCCATGTGAATTGAACATGACAGCCATTTTGGCAGCGTCTTGTCCGGTTGACTAATCGTCGCTTAGGGATAGTTTTTTTACTGCACCTGCATAAACAAATAATAAAAATAAACAGAGATGAACAAAATATAGAAAAAATGGAAACACCTATCAAAATAAAACTTTAATCTACCATCACTAAATGTGAACCACCTGATGTGTATGGCATAATCGGAAACAAGATCTGGATCCAATTACCTGGGTAACTGTATCCTAATTTTGAGTTATGGATCCGGATATATTCAGTTCGGATATTTGGTTCCCAAATAACTATTCCCAAATTTGTCCCTCTCATTTAGACCCTGGCCCCTGCCTCTAAAAGCAAGGAAAAATCTCGTGCATATGAAGTAAATATTTAACCAATTAAATGGTCAACAAATTTAAAAAAATTGACTAAATTGAAAAAGGAAAAGTCAGTTATTCCGATTAACAAAACTCGGCCTTTTCTTTGTAGGTGCTTGTTAGCAAGAAAATAATTGTTTCTAAAATCATATAACAGATTATATTAAAAAATTATTACACAATTTATTAAAATAGAGATATAAAAGTAACAATTTAATAAAAAATAGCTTACTGTTCTTGATCACTGCTCATAATCTTCCATAAGAATCGGGTTGAATTCCAGAAGATCGTTTATCACTTGGAATGGAAAAATAAGAAAAAAGTCTAGGCTTCTGAAAAAGGTGCCGCCATGGTTTGTCTAACGGGGCTTTTTGCCACTGCTAATTAATATCACCTTTCAGCTCCTCCAGTTGCTTGAGCACACTTTAGAAAAAATGACTGAACAGCTTAACCCATTGATTGCTTTACTATTTCAGGAACTATACACAAAGAAATATTTATATGTTACACGCTAATAGTGTATATTTAGTCCCACGACTGGGACTAAATATGACGTAAGTAAGAGAGAGCCAAAATAACAAGTGTTGTGATGAAAGACTAATTAATTTTACATGATTTATTCTTCCCAATAGTAAAAAATACATTTTATATAAAAAAAAATTAGATTGCTTTTGAAAATATATTTCAACATATTTATTATTTGACATATTTATGCCTTTAAAGACATAAAATTAAAATTGTAGGTAGATCTATAATTTCTAAAATCAATAAAAGTAAATGAAAAATTAAATCATCAAGCTACTTTAATTATAACAATAATTTAATTATAACTAATATTAATGAATAAATAAACAAACACTTAAATATTACAATTAATATATTCATACATTCGCCTATTTATTAACTGTACCATTTATTTAGAAATAGAAAACTGTATTCATAATAGCTATATTAAAATTACAAATAAGATTAAAAACAGATAAAAAAACAAAATCAAGTTTGAGTTAAGTAAAAACTTTACTGACTTTTTGAACTATTTCCTCGAGCTTTTTTTAGTCCATCTCTGTCAATAGACCCTGACAGCCATTTTGAAAGTATTTTGTCCAGTTGACTAGCTGTTGATGTTGGATAGCTTTTTCTTACTGCATCTGCATAATAAAATGTGCAATAATTAGCAGATGAAAAGATTTTTTTGTGATCTTTAAAACAATTATAATACAAAAATGATGACAACGATGATGATGTTTATGATGATGACGGCGACGATCATGAGAATATAAGTTTTATCTTATATATAACTATTTGTTTACAATAATTTTGTTTATAAGTTTGCCTACCATAAATTACATTTTTCACACCCATTAGACAACCAAACTCTAATTTTCCTTTTCTTCCTGTAAGGTTATACAGCATTGATAGTTTTGCTGTCAAGATTTTCTTCGCAACTTTTCTTAAACAGTCATCAAGACCACTTCCTCCAATTAGAGACAAAAAAATAACCTATAAAGGAATAATTATTTATTATTTCCACTTCCATCATTTAGAAACAAAAAAATAACCTATAAAGAAATAAACATTTATCATTAGCTACATAAAAATTAGCTTACTAAAGTACAAACGTTATTATATATGTAGTCAATTCTAAATAGAAAAAATAAACCAATTTAATTTTTAGAAAAAAAATTAACTTTTATATAATATGTATTGATAATAAAAGACTTACTGCATTAGATCGACATTCAGTATTTTCCAAAAAAATCCTATTTAACTCTAACAGTTCATCTATTTCTTTTAACGGAAATATAAAGTTTTCTGGAAGATTTCCACTTGTATTATGACCAAGAGAAACTTGCTTTTGGCATTGTACACGTAACTGTAACTTAATTTCCTCCAACTGTTTAAATACACTCTGAAAATATGGTCGGACAGCATCAGCCACTGCTTGTTTTACTAAATCAGGAACTATCCAAAAACAATAAATTATATTTATAGGAAATTGTACGGTATATGAGTCTCAAAAATGACTCTAGAAATTATAAAAGTCATAAAACCCTTATTCTTGCATAATTTTTAGTGTTAGGGCTATAAAAAGTTGAAAGACTTTGCAACTAGAGTAATAGAAAGATAAATAGAAAAAAGAATAAAATTCAAAAGCGGTATTATTATAAAAAAAAACACCTTTTTGCACATATAATTGAACAACCTATATATGCCAAAATATAAATAAAATGCAAAACTTACGAATTGAAGATGCTATGTTTGTGCTAGGACTAGCTAGCGAGGGTTTATCAATTCGATCTGTGTAGGTGGTGGAAGTTGACTGTCTGCATGGGGGTGGGGGAAGGAGTGGTACTAAATGTTCACTATCCGAAGAGTCATAATTAGAATTTTCTGATAAATTGATCGGTGAGTTTTGCTTATTCTTAATTTTTGAATTTTCTTTTTTTTTCTTTTTCTCAATTGCTATGTCAGGACTCCTAAAATTGCAAATAAAATGTTAATAAAATTGTAAAGTAAATAATAACGAATACAAATATTCAACTTAAGAATTCTAATTTGCATTAAGAATCTTAACATTTTAAAAATATACAATAAATATGATGTACTTTACCATTGTGTTTGCAGTTTTTTCCTCTTTAAACCATTTTTTATTTCCGAACAACTTGGAGAAAAATCAGTGTAGTGCAAAGATTTAGCCTCTGCCTTTTTCATCTTTTCATGGTCTGGAAAATTAAAATGTGCAGAAAAACAATCTTATAATTAAAACTTTTCAAAAACATATAGAAATTAAATACCTCCAATTTTCAATATTTTTATATAAGGATAAAGAGGCCAATCTTTGTGATTAGGAATTGGTAACTTTTTCATTTTTGACCATTGTGTAGCACCAATTCCCTGAGGCCAATAACATGTAGCTGATTCTTGTAATAACCAGCAATCAGGAACCACTGCAACTCCATCCTCAAATTCAACTAAATAATACATTAGTATCTGAAATAAAAAAAATTGGCATGAAAATCATTTTAAATAATAAATTTAATGATTGTTAATCAGGGTGTCTTTCAATAATTTATGATGGATTTCCCTGACTTTTCCGCCTGTTTTTCCTGACTTAAATTAAAATTAGAAAAGCGCAACTTCAGATAAAATGGACTTCAATTTGTTTTATCAAGTACTTTCAACAGCAAAAAAATTTTAAAATTAATACATTCTTCATTCTACATAATACATAATTCTTTATATAATATATTCTAAAGTATCAATAAAAGATCATCTGTATCAATAAAAAAGATCATCTGTATCAATAAAAGATTAAAAAAATCTGCTGAACAAATTTTAACATTACGTGTATTATGTTAAAGTGAAATAAGTCATTTATTTTCAAATAAATTTATTTATAACTTTTATTCCAGTAATAATAAAATTATTTTTTCATATAAATATCTTGTATAAAAACAGAAAAAAATATATATAAAACCACCAAAAAAAAATACAGTTTATTATTTATGTATTTGATGCTTCGTAGATAAAGGAATACAAACAAATTTGGACTTGTATGGTAGTATAACATATTTTTTCTGTAATTCATCTGTTGTGGCAGATTTATACTGACATGATAATTTAGAGACCTTTACTATATCAAAACATTCAAAAGAATTTGCAGGATATCTAAAGAAAGGCTCAATAGTTAGAAATTTTTCATAAACAATAAAATGCCTATTATCACTATGAAATTTTAATATGTTACGAATCAGACAAAAGTCATTTTTAATTTAATGCAATTGTTGCCTGTTGAGGTAGAGTAAAAAATTCCATTTAAAGTAATTTCTTGATACTGTAGACACTCTGTTTGTTCTCTAAAAACAATAGGACCATATTTATGCAGCTTCCTGGGAATGCCTTCCTTCATACATTTATAAGAGTTTCTTATAATTGATCCATTTCTTTCAGATATACGCCGGATAACCTGTTGAAGTGGTAAATGAGGTTTACGTATTAAACGCTTTAAATGCCCTAGAAAATTTTCAAACGGAAATGCAGAGTAGTTATAAACAGATCCAAATCTTTTAACATCACTTGCAATGTGTATTAAGCTGTGTACATTGTAGCTAATAAAACCTCTGCCATATATTTTAATAGCATTTTTTACAAAGGCTTTTAAGCTAGATTCTGCATAATCAGCATGACTTTGATTAAGATCTGAACTGGCTAAACAGTGTATCCCAACAAAAAACAAAAGAAAATTGTTATATACAGATTTCGAAAGATTTCCTTTTAGTGCATCAATACCACTGTATAATAAAAATTGACTGAATTCCACTGCTTTCCAACGCTCTATGTCACTTAAAGGCCGACATTGTCTAGAAAACTCACAAGGAATAAGACTTTTAAATTCTACTAATCTCTCTGAAATCCCATTAATAGATGCCTTTCCTAATCTTATTCGATCGCTATCAGGGCTTTTTGTTAAAAACATCAAAATCCTTTTCATTACTCCAAGGCACACTAAGTGCATAAAATCAAGTGGAAACTGAGTTACCATTCCAATAGACAATTTTTTAAGTGGAGTATCTCCGATGTGATGATTAGCATCTATCATATCATTAAAAGAATGGTCAGTTCTAAGCGGAGCATCAGTTTTAAGAAATGTAACCTTACTGTGCCATTCCCCTTTTTGGATACACTTATCACAACTGTAATATCCAGTATGCCCTTTACTTTGTTTTATATATGCCCTTGCAGGAGTATCACATACAAAGCAGGATATACCAATGTTAACAGAGTATTTTTTACCATCTACATCAATTTTAACAGGACCTTTTTCCAATTCTAACATTTCTTCAATGAAATCTTTTAAATATTCATTCAAGTTAACTGGTTTACTTTGACCGCAAAATAAGCCAATCAAAAAAGGATTACTTGAAAATGGAATCGACACTCTTCCTAGAATTGGCCAAAATTGCTGAGTACTTGACTTCTGTAAGGGTAATCCATCAATATTAATTTGTAGAGAAATTGATAGAGTTTCAGAGCTTGTAAAAAAATGTGGCAAAAGATTTATGTGTTGCAATGATTTAACAATACCAAAGTGAAAATAGGAGCCCCCTTCAATTGTTTTGACAGTGCTTGTTCTAGGTGTTTTTAGTAATGTTCGCGGATCTTTTGGAAGTGATGGGTGCAACACTCTAAGTATATCCAAAAGTGAAGATACTGCAACCATAGTAATAGAAAATGATGCTGCCCACATTCCCAAATCAAATGATAGCTCTTTTTCTTTGTTTTCAATATCAAGTTCAATTTCCTCACGGATATCACTTTCATCACTGCTATCACCCGACAATGACTCTACATCAATGGATTCAATTGTATCCTGTTTCATAAACATTTCCCAATTATTTGTTACAAATTCATCATAATTACTATCTTCATTCAACTTTTCTCCATCTATTGAAACTAAATCGGGCATATTTAACTCAGAATCGTTATTAAATTTGGAGTTATCAAGCATTGGAGAAAAATGATCTAACAAACGTTGATTACAAACAACGTGATCATCTTTTTGCCCCACTATGTCATTAAAAGAATAGCAGGCATGAGATATAACACTATCTTTTTTTAAAGCTGTATTATTGTTAGAGTAAGAAAATTCTGTATCGACATCGGACATAATTTTGTTGACAGATTTAATTACTTTTCTTCTCTTTGACCAATAAGATGGCTCAGTATCCATGATCTGTTGAAATCCCTTATTATATAAGTTATATAAATTTTATGAAAGCTTAAATGTTAATAAAATAAAACTACAAAGAAAAAATATGTGTACAATTCAGATACGTATACTTTGAAATTAAATATGACTTTTAAACTAAATACCGTTCTATAATAATAATAATAACTTGTTTTCAATAAAACTAGTCCAAAATGACTGTGTTAAGCAAAAATGTGCGCCATATTAAAAAATCTAACTTTATCGCATCTTTATCGTTTATAATTATTAGCCAATCTTGGCCCAATTCATTCCCAAATAAGTCGGCCGGTATTTAGGCCTCTATTTCAGCTGCTAATGGAAGCCGACAAACGCAAAGCCACGGCAAATCTGGCAAAATGATGGCATACAATGGCCCATTATTTATGTTCAAAAAAGTTGTTGGCCCAATAAAGGGCCATCGTACGGTGTTTACTGGGTCTTGGTTAGATTGAAACAGCATATATTTAGTTTTTTCTTTATTGAGTGACAGTTTATTTGATTTAAACCATATGTTAACTTTTTTTAGTTCAGCATTTGTTTTTTCATAGAGGTCCTTGATTGTCTTTGACGAGTAAAATAAGTTTGTATTGTCGGCAAACATTATAGTTTTAAAGATATTAGAGGCGTTTGGAAGGTCGTTTATATAAATAAGAAACAAAAGAGGAGCAAGATGAAACCTTGTGGTACACCACATTTTGTTTTAGTAAATTTGAGTTGCTTTTTCTATCTAAAATAACACACTTTTGTCTGTTATTAAGGTAGTTTTTAAACCAATTTTAAAGCTTGATTTTTTATACCATAGTTAGACTAATCAATAAAGATCCCTATTGTGAATTTTTTTTTTAAATGATCTACTTATCCTATTTGAGAGGTCAGGGATTGCATTCTCAGTTGAGTGTAGCTTTTGAAAACCATATTGACCGTATTTTGATAATTTTATTAGTTTTTAAATATTCATTTAATTTATTATAGGTAATTTGTTCTAGAAGTTTTGAGAATACCGAAAGGATAGAGATTGGTCTATAAATGTTTAGAGAATTGGTTTCTCCTGATTTATAGATTGGTATAATTTTAGGGATTTTTAGTTTATCAGGTACAATAGATGTTGAAATTGATAAATTAAATATTTGGTAAATTGAATTACGTATCTCCTCAAAAACATCTGACACTACTTTGCAAGAGATATCGTCGATTCCTGGGGACTTCATTTTAAGTGATTTAATAGCTATTTCAAGATCGTCTTGATTTATTTCATTGATATATAAAGAGCAGTGTGAGCCTGTTAAATAACTTTTAAATGTATTATTTGGACATTGAATTTTTGATGCAAAATCAGCACCAATGTTGGCAAAGTATTTGTTAAATTCATTGGAAATATCTCGCTTGTTGTTTGATTCACTTTCTTTAATTAATACTCTAGAAGGCATTTTCTTAACAATAACTTTACTTTTACCAATAATTTCCTTCATAATTTCCCTTGTCTTTTTAAGTCACCATTAAATTTTTGTCTTTGATTAGAGTAGTATAAAATTTTGTGTTTTTTTTTTATTTTTTTAATAGGTTTTTGTATTGCTTGTAAAGGGATAAGTTTGCTTCGCTTCTATTTTTTAAGAATTTTACGTATAGGTTTTGTTTTTGTTTTGAGAATTTTCTTATATCTTTTGTTATCCATGGACAATTTAAATATTTTTTTTTTATTTCTTTTTCTTGAATTGGAAAACTTTTATTATATTGTAGGATAAATAAATTTATAAAATTAATGTACGCAGAGTTTGTGTTTCTTTAGTCACATTCTTGGTAGACAGTTTGCCAATTTGTTGCCGATAGCAAGTTCTTACATTTTTGAGTAGACGTTTCATCAACAATTCTTTTAAAACATAAGATTTTTGAATTATTTATTTTTGTGGAATTTTGTGACAAAAGGAAGTATATTGGAAAGTGATCTGAAATATCTGTTTTTATTATTCCTGATTTTAGAGGAGGATCTTGTATTGAGTTTGTTAAAATATTGTCAATAGCAGTAATAGGTTCGGAAGTTACCCTGGTAGGTTTGTTGACAATGGGGAAGATATTAAGTTGAAACATGTCGTCAAAGAAATTTTTTGTAATAGCATGCTTGTTGTACATTAAAATATTTATGTTTATATCTCCAATTTTGAATAACTTTTTCTGTTCTCTATTTTTTGTAATTATATATTTCATATAATTTGAAAATTTAAAAATATCACCATCAGGTGGTCTGTAGCACGCAGAAAGAAGAAAGTTCTTTGAGGCAGTGTTTATAACTTCCATTGTGAAGACCTCACTATTGCCATCAGAGTTTGAAAGGTCATTTCTTATCTTAATGTTTAGATCATTCCTTATATAATTCGCAATTCCTCTTCCTCTTTTGCAAACTGATCTTTCTTTAAAAAATAATTTATAGGTTGGAACTTGGAGGTCAGTGATATTATTAATTCCACTAAAAATAATTTGGAAGCTTATGACATCTTAACAGTAGACAGTCCAGAAAATTTAGATTCTGTTATACGGAGGGCTATTAATATAAGGAAAAAAAAAATCAGATAAAAAAATGGATTGAAAGCGAAAGAGCAACACTTTTACTTGAAGAAATTAAAAGACAAAAACGATATGGATTGTGTGAATCTTCAGACGAATGTTCAGATAGTGGAAGAGAATCGAGTTCAGATTCTAATTGATTGGAAATGCGAGGAATTTTAACACATTTTATAAAACGATTACGAGTTATGCAATCAAACAAACAAAATAAGTAAACGTCAAGCTATGAGACAAAAGTTAGCTGTTCGAGGGCAAATTTTTATTCCTAAAATGAACAGAAGAAAAGACATTAATGAAAATGATATTAAAATATGGATCAAAGAAATTTTGACAGGTTTTAACGCTGTAAAAATGTTAAAATGCGAACTTTTATCAGATCACGAAAGGCTGCAAATAAAAAATGCTTTTCAAGAATATGCTTGCATAAAAAATAACTCTTTGTCAAAGAGCATTTAACCCATATCCAAAGTTTAATTAAAATGGTAAAAGTCATCATGAAAGAAGAAAAAATGAAAGATTAAAATCAAGCTATACATGACTTTGTTTATCATAATTACGACGTTTTAAAAGAATATAAAACTCTACTCGTTTTAAACTTTATCACGAAATTATAAATTATTATTCTAATAAATTAATTTCATTTGACACTTTACAACCTACAAACGCTGTTATTGATTTGTTAAGGCAACGATTTGGTGTTGATTATTGTTAAAAAAAATGTGTTATCAAAATAGTTTGTATTTTTATGATACATTAATAGATATAGACCTTATCATTTAAATGATTCTCCTTTATTACTTTGCGTAAAGTGTTGTCCCAAAATTTTCATAATTTAGATATTTATAATAAAAAATTATTGCAAATAAACGAACAACAAAATGCAGAAACAAACCCTAAATCTGAAGAAACAAACAGAAAAGATTTGTCTCAACTTATTGAAAAATATGATATACTATCCTCTCTTGTTTATGCAGATTCCATCAATGTTGAAAATGAAATTGCATGCGAAATTAGCTTTCAACAAAATTTAAATAGTCTATTACCTCTAGATACTATGCCTAACAGTGAAATAGCTACTAGTTTAATAAATGATCAAGAAAAATGGAAAACTCATCTTTAACGTGGGAGGAGATGCAAACACTTTTAAACCATTTTAAAAATAAAAATAAACAAAGCAAATTTAACAATCAAATAGATCAAAAAAATATAAGCGAATCATTAAGAATGATGAGAAATTTAAAAAAATTTCCTATTTAAGATAATACTCTAGATGCAAAACCTCCTTTCTCTATCCAATCTACATGAAACGCTTTACCACGTTCTAACACATTAATACCATTGAATCGCCTCATAAAAAAATTTATGCTTTGACAACTCAGTAAATTTTTAATTTTTAACGAAACACCCAATACAGCTGAAGTTTTACAAGAATTTTATAAAAACGAACCACTAAAAAAAGTCCCCAATTTAGATAAACAATTACTCGATATGTGTTAAAATCAAGTCAATTATCAAATTGGATCTCATCAAATATCTTTACGCGTTTACAAACCGAGAAACGAAAAAGCAACTTTGAACAATTTAAAAATTTATATTTTATATTTAGCCAATGTTGTAAATGTAGAGGAATCTTTTGCAAGTATTATTAATAATGTCATAAACTTTGCTTTTGTAAAAATAAATGATCCGAAACAATATTCATTTTACGTTTTAACTTTATATGCCTCTTCTTACTCTGTTGGCAACATGAGAATAGCAGCCGATTATTATTAAATAAGACAACTTACTCTTGCCAAATTATAGAATTTTAAAAAAAAATACAACATTCCCTTTCGAAACGAAACTAAATTAACAACTTATGTTAGCGCTCTATCTCGTGCTCCTTACACTGTTATGACTTCTGGTTTTATAGAAAGCGAATCACTCTCTGATAAAAGTTTTGCAGGAGAGAGAGCTTTTGATATGTTATTAGAAACAAAAGACATTATTAATCAAAGATGAATACAATATGGTGAAATGTTTCCAGGACTCAAATACGATATCTTAAGAAAATACATTCAAAATAATAGTTATTTATTATCCAATAAAGACGTTTACGATCGAATGAAAAATAATTATGACATGAACGCTGTATCTAAAAGAGCCATTGGTGAAAATATGCTCTACTTGACATTTAAAACATTTTTTATAATGTGCTCTCGCTACTTTTTAGAGATGTAACAGAAGTAGTCATTTTAAAAGATGTAGAACAAACTTGCTAGAGGGGGTTTGTCTGCTTTTTTAGAAAGTATAAAATCCAATTCGAATCAGTTTTACAACACAGAAAATACAACTAAAGAAACAGCCTAACTTGAAATGTTAATGATAGTGTGTGCAATATATAGTTTTCAACTTGCTTATTTAAATTCTCTTATGTTATCTCATAAAAATATTTTGAAATGGATTCTAACAATATTAAAAACCTTGCCAATTCTTTAAAAATAATTACCAATTATAAAAAACGAAATTTATTTACTCATCCGTTAACAGTCGCCTCGTTATTACATATTCCTTCACCCAATAAAGAACCACGAAGATCTGCCTCATATATACCACCATTGGAAACTAAAAAAGAAGAAGAAGACACTACACTACCTGAAACTACTAAACCTGAAACTTCTTCTCCTGAATTATTAGGCGCAACTGCTTTACCTGAATCAACAGATACTACAGCTGAACCAATAGGTGCTAGCGCTTCAACTGATACTAGTGAAACTCCAATATTAACTACAAAAGCACGTTTAGGATTAAGAAAAAAAAAAAGAAAGTGGATCAAAAATAGAGACTAGATTAAAATCAAAAGAAAAAAGCAGTCTAACAAAAACTCCCGACTTTTAAAAAATATTGACAATGTCTTGAGAGACGCTATTGATAACCTTGTAGAAGATTAACTGACCAAATTAACAAGTCGTTTGTTTGGTTTAACCGACGTACCCAAAATTAGAAAAGTCTTACTTCAATTTGACACTTTAAAAAAAATCCAACAGATTTAAAATTTTATGAACAAATAAAAATACTTTTAGAAAATTCCATCTATGCCAAATAGAATGGATTAGTAACAGCGCGGTCACATGTCACCTTACTTTTAAAAAAAACAACAGATGTCAACGTTAAAATACAAGCACCTAGGAAACCCTACGTTTACAAAACTCATCTATTTTCATACGATAGTCCTTGTCAATATTTTCAAGCTGGTTTGGCTGATATGGATAGTTTTAATTTAAATTTTGCTCCTCATCGTCCTGAATTTTGTTTAGTTGTGGTTGATGGAGTTTCAGGAAAAGTTTATTTGATAGCGACCAGTAAAATAAGCGCAGATTAAGTACTTGGTAGTTTTAAACATATTTTTAAAGATATTAAAAGTGACGATGTTTCTGTTTGCAGGTGAATAAAAACTTTTATTTACCTGCAAACAGATCAAGTTGGTGATTTTCTAATAATAAAATGGACCAACGGTGTGAAGAGCAAAATACTGATCATTTTCACTCTAAAAATTATGGAAAAGCTTATTTGGCTGATTCGGCAATAGGACGTTAAAAATTACTTTATCTAAAATTAAGAAAGTTAGGGGTCCTTCAAAAAAACAATTGGAGTTTTTATATTGAAGATATGGAACAAAAAATAAACGAAAAAGAAAAAACAACCAGCGGAATCAGTCCTGAAGGTTTTGACGTCGACGATGCCAAAGGTAAAGCGCTTCGTTTAATCGATCAATGCCGCAATGCCAAAAGACGAGGAAACAATTTTTCTTCCAACATGTTACACCGTGTAGAAAAAGAACACAAAAATGAAAAACTAAAAATATATAAACCTTTACCTATTGGAACTGAATGTTATTTGAAAAAATAAAAAATGGTTGCCAAAGACACCTTTAGCAAATCGACTACTTGTAATCATCCATATTTGGACACAATAGAAAAAGTAATTATTATAAAAGTATCTAAACGCTCCAACCTTTCAGTAGAAGGTTATTTACCCGTTTATATTTATAAAGTTGGAGTCATAGGCAATTTAAATACGACATACAAAGTCAAACGAGAAGATTTATTACCTATTAACGATGAAGATATAGACATTTACTATAAAAACGTTAACGAATATGTTGAAACTTTTTTAAAACCTTTGAAAAAAAAGCTGCAAGATAAAAAGAAAAAAACAAAAAATGAACAATTTAACATTTGATGATGTATTAGATGTGAATAAATATGATTATAGTACCTATTATTTTAGCGAAATTAAAAATAAAAATGAAGCTAGCGTGCATTATAATGTGTTGAACGATTTTAGTTTACCCTTGTCCCCTAGCGATATAAACAAACCTACATTTCAAAATTATACCATTTTACATTTAATGAGCATGGATGTTCCTACTAATTTAACTTGAGTAGACGAAAACATATCGTTGCCAGAAAACAATGACGGTTAAAGAATGGAATCCAAACATGCTATAAAAAAAATGTTAACAGATATTCAAAATGACATGATTACTAATCCTACCAGAAAAGTAGATCAACTTTATCTCGTCACCAAAAAAGTTGTTTGTATGCAAATAATAAACCCTTACCAGGTGACACGTTTGCTTGTTACGACATATTAGATATGGAAAACATGGACGATTTTCAACTGAGTATTTTGTGGAACTTTTATTCAACAAGCGGTAGTACAAAGAGAGCTTTTATTCAACAAGCAGGCGTACAAAGAGAAGCGGTCATCGTCGTAAACACCACATCATGATCATAGAGGTAAAGGAAAATTTTGAACGCAAGTTAAATTATTTGCCAAACGTTTACTTAGATCAGACGTAGGAGGTTATGCGCTAGATTATCTACATAAACAACGAAATGCGTAAAAAAGTTTGCTGAACCGCGTGTAAAATAAAAAAAGCTCATGTAGAGGACGCGGTAGAGTATATTTACCACCAATACAAGGAGCAGGAAAAAAAAAAGGGAAAGAAAGAGTTTATTTACCACCTTTAAAAGGCGCTGGACAAAAACGCATGCGTGGAAAACTTCTGCCCATATTAGCTGCAGTGGCGCTTGGGTGGTGCTTTTTTAGGTGGAAGTTCTTACGGAATCAATCAAATTGGAAAAAAATTCTCTTATAATTATTAAAATAATCTTGAAAATGTTTTTTTTATTATTTTATTACAAATATATAATTCCATCATTGATCCAAGTAAAATAAAAACAGCCAACAACGCTCCAAAACTTAAAATTATAATAAAAAGACTTGAAAGCGCTAACATTTTTTCATTAACATTCTTATTTCTTATTCATATCTTATTCATTAACAGTCTTATTTTTTCATTAACATTTTCACCAAAGATTGACTCAAAACGGTTAAATAAAATTGACATACGAGTTCCACAATGATTCATCTCATAACAATTTTTTATTACCGAGGTGCTAAGGGTGAGTTGGTGCTCAAGGCGAATTGGCGCTAAAGGTGTCGCCATGACGGTGACACAGACCGACAGGAGTCAAATATCCAATATTCATATATCATCATCATATATATATATATATATATATATATATATATATATATATATATATATATATATATATATATATATGTATATATATACAAATATATATATATATATATATATATATATATATATTTATATATAAATATACATATATATATATATGCATATATATATATATATATATTTATATATATATATATATATATATATATATATATATATATATATACATATATATATATATATATATATAAATATATATATATATATATATATATATGTATATAAATATACATATATATATAAACATATATCTTTTTATATATATTTAAACAACTTCAAAAATTATTCTACACAATAGAGTGCTAAATGTTCTTAAAAGAACAGAGCAATTATATATTAGTAGAAAATCTCGTAACAAAAATTTTTTTCCGTCTGCATCAGTTTGCTGCGGTACATACTTCTTAATTTAAATGTGTTTTTGAATTCTTTATTTTAAACCCAATGAGTCTTTAATCCACTTTTTTTTTATGTATAAAATTGTAAAGTAAGAGCGAGATATCTCAATGAAAGTAGTAGCCATCTTTTCAAGTCACACGAAGCAAATGTTTGAATTCATGAAGAAACTAAGAGCATATTTTAATGTGGATTAGATAGCGCAAGTTATAGGGGTAAGCAAGAGCGGCTGCAATTACTTTTTTAATCGCTTCCTACGTAAAGAAATATTTATAACGAAGAACTCATTGGTAAATTTCGAAATATTTTTGCTAAGAGTTATGACACATATGGCAATCCTGGTGTGCACGCAGAGTTAATTGAACGATGCTATAGCTATTCTCGTGCCACGGTTGTTCGCCTTATGAGCACTCATGAAATTCAATCAAAAATAAAAAGAAGTTTTAAAAAACTACAATACAATCAGACAAGCGGAAAGTAACCATAGCTGTAAGGATATCGTTTAACAAAACTTTACTCTGCGGGCACCTATTAGGGTATGGGTTATCAATATTAGTTATATTGCCGTTAATAATAAATTGGTTTATTTATCCATTGTGCTTAACCTTTTCTCCCGCAAAATAGTGGGCATGGAACGAGAGGAAACAATGAAATAAGAACTGGTACTCAAGGCACTTACTGCCGCAGTTTACATGCGGAGTCCCAACAAAGGATTAATTCATCACTCTGACCTTGGCGGACAGTTTACTAGCGATGCACTTTATAAAACCGCTAAAAAGCTTAGTATTATTTTAAACCATGGTAAAACAGGCATATCTTACGACAATACTGCAATGGAAAATTTTTTCCCATAAGTTAAAAACCGAGTTGGTCTATTTTAGAAAGTATCAATGTTTAGACAAAGCAAAACTTGATATTTAATTGTTTTAGCATTTTATAAACAAAAAAAGAACCTATTTTAAAAAGCGTTACCAAAGTTTAGAAATTTCTTCAAAAGATATACCGTTAATTTTAGCAATATCGGTTATCGAGAGTTTTTTAGATAGCATTTTTCTAGCTATCTCGGCTTTTTCTTCAGCTTTTCCCTCGGCTTTTCCCTCAGCTTTACCTTTAACTTCTGCGGCTTGTAATTCATCCCTATCGTTTTACAGCTTTTTTTGATAATAAGAGTAGTGAGCTCTTTCTTCAATTGTCATTTTGAGAATACATTGCTTCTCAGCTACTTGAGCCATTGAAGGTGAGAAATAAGGCGTTGGTATTTCATTGTACTTCATGACGTGAAGCCATTCGTCAATGTCCTTCTCGAGGCGGTCATTAAACTGTGGTATTAAAATATAAAAATACTCCGGCATGATATCTGTCGGATCAAATACTTCTCCTGTTTTTATATTTTTAATTTAAACTCTTAATTTTTCGTTTGTCTCTATTTCATGTATAATAGTCTTGCCGTAGTAAATTACACCATTGCCGCCTTCGATCGAAAAATAGAGAAGGGATATGTGAAAGACTTTTAATATATGTGTATAATCTACTCTTTGAGCTAAATTATCGACAATAAGCCTCGAGGTGTTAAATAGAGATTTGTGAATGAAAGAATCTTTCACGTTACGTTCGATCTCGATAATATATTTTTGCCGGTTCTCATCTTCAACGATTAAATCGGCTAGGCTTCTTTTGCTTTTCCGATCTTCTTTATTACTCTCCGATTCAAGTAATGCAACAACTTTAACGTTTTTGTAGCCTTTTGTTTGAAGTAAGGCAGAGATAAAACCCTCAATGATAGAGTAATCTCCTTTGTCCCTAAGAAGGTACTTAATAGCATAATCAAAACTTATTAATGGTTTACTCATACTTCGTAACGATTTCCTAAAAATCAATATATATACATATATATATATATAAACATACATATATATACATATATATGTATATATATATATATTTATATAAATATATATATATATATATTTATATATATATATATATTTATATATATATATATATTTATATATATATATATATTTATACATATATATATATTTATATATATATATATATATATATATATATATATATATATATATTTATATAAATATAAATATATATATATATATATATATATATATATATATATATATATAAAAGTACTTTAAGTACCATAGAAAAAGTTGTTTTTTCTTCGTTAATATATATGTTTTTATAAAGTTGTTTATTCTTCGTTAATATATATGTATATCATTCTATTTTAAGTATCTTTTTAATATTGAGCACTCTTTTACGACTATGAGTTTTGTTTTATTATTATAATACAAAATAACCTTAAATATAAATATATATGTATATATATATATATATATATATATATATGTATATAATATATATATATATATATATATATATATATATATATATATATATATGTATATATATATATATATATGTATATATATATATAAATATATATATGTATATATATATATATATATATATATATATATATATATATATATCAGGAAGAGTACTCTTCCTGATGATTCAGCAATGGTGAAACTTAAAGAAGAAGATAAAAGTTAGATAAGTGTTTTTTACTAATTTGTATATTTTTATATATATATATATATATATATATATATATATATATATATATATATATATATATATATATATATATATACATATATATATATATATATATATATATATATATATATATATATATATATATATATACATATATATATATATATATATATATATATATATATATATATATATATATATATATATATATATATATATATATATATATATATAGATATAGATATAGATATATATATATGTATATATATATAGATATAGATATATATATATGTATATATATATGTATATATATATTCTAGAGAGAACGTGCACGATAGTACTGATACATTAACTATAGTTTTGGGTTGGTGCAGCATGTTTTTTTAAAAGTATAAACATATAACAAAAACGAATCCCATCAAAAATAAAACAAAAGTGAGTCATTAAATATAACAACAACCAACTAAACAATTCTAAAAATTGTATGCTTTAGATAAAGAAATTGAATAAATCTTATTCTTTTAGAATGCCTTTTTTTATTATTTGGCCATACATCTTTTATTGTCATAGAATATACAATGACAACATTATTGTCTTGTTTAATATAACATGACAATAAAAGTTATATAACATTTTTTGTCTTTGTGAATACAATGTATATTGTCATTGTATATACAATGATAATATAGATTGTATACATAATGTATATTCTACTATAAAGAATCTTTTTGAAATAAATAAACTGAAAAAAAAATTAATTTTCGTTTTAACTGTGACAATAAGAATAAAATATATGGAAAGTATTGATTACTTAAAGTATTTTTTTTCAACAATAGTGTTGATTATAAGTAATTATTACTTTGCAAAATTCTTTATATAGACCTTTTACAAATTTTAGGCAACAAAATTTAATTTTTAGTTCAAACTGTATCTACAGTTATATCATAAACTATGCATACAGTTTTTGATATAAGTATTTATATAAAAAGATAGTCTAACCTTTTCTTAAGTTTTTTATTTCATATATACTAAAACTAAATATAAATCAAATTGTTAAAAAATCAAAAAAATAATCTTTTAATTTAATAGTAATTATATGAATAATATACTATCTAATAAACAGTCTAACCTTTTTTAAGTTGGTTATTTCATATATACTAAAACTAATATATATCAAATTGTTAAAAAAAATCTAAGATATAATCTTTTAATGTAATAATAATTATATGAATAACTTACAATTTAAAAAATACTCTAACCTTTTTTAAAATTTGACAATAGGAATGGTTTTTTTACTTTTTTTTTTTTACTTACACGAGTCAGTTAATTTTTATCAAAAAGTAATTTACATAAGTAGTTTAAAATGCTCAATTTAAATATTTATTTCCGTCTAAGTAATTAATTTTTTTACTTTCAAAAGTAAATTATTTAAGAGGAGATTACGTCATAGAGTAATTTAATTTTACATGTAAAAGTAAGTCACATGAAAAGCTGTTTACTTTTACATTTAAAAGTTAATTACTTTTGAGATTTACATTACCTAATATGAAAGTTCCTTAAACTGCATTTTACATATAAAATCACCTATAAAAGTATATAATTCAAAAAAATTATATTAAAAAGTAACTTGCATATGAAAGTAAGTTACATAAAAGTAATATGCTACTAAATGTAAATTGAACTAACAAATAAGATAATGATTTTTTAGTAGGACTTTTTTATTTTAAAAGTAATAACAAATCTTTATTTAAATAAACTATATAAAATGAAATCCATAAGCATATATTTTATATAATTGTAAAGTATGTTAAAAGTAATTTATATAAAGTAAGTAAATAAATTTATTTATAATTTACAATAACTTTGACAGCATTTTGAACAAAAGAAATGCAAAAAAAAAAAAACTTCAAGGCACAAATTACCACAAGCGAGATCTCGTTTCTCGTAAGAAATAGGACTTTTCGTGAGAAACGAGAAATAGAAAACTCTCACCAGAAGTAGAACGAGACTTGAATGTTATATTATTTTCCAAATTAAAAATTATTACAATTTACAAAACGCTAACTAATTTGTTTTTTTAATTAATTATTATTTTGACTCTGTGATCTTAATAAATCTAAATAAAAATTTATTTTGTTTATGACAAAAACAAATTAAATTTTTAATTAAATTTTTAATCAGATTTTTCAATTAGATTTTTTTTTTAAATCTAATTAAAAAATTTTATTTAGATTTTAAATATTTTTAATTAGATTTTAAATACAAAAACTTTTTGTATAAAATAATGCACTTTCGACTTAATTTCATTAGCTTACTAGTGGAATTCAACTTGACACATATTGTTCATATTGAAAAGAAATATTCTTGCCTCGTTTCAACGATCAATAACGTCACCAAGAAAAGACAAAATCTGGAGATATTTTCGAAAAACAAGTGACAGTGCTAAATGCAAGGCGTGCAAAAAGTCTTCGAAAAACAAAAGATGGAAACACAAACGGACGTCATCGTCACCTCGAAAAAAAACACAGCCAAAATTATGTTGAGTATTCTAAAAAAACTGACGACTCTCTTTTTTCTCCTCCTAAAAAGAAACTACGAACCATGATCGAAATGCTTGAAACAAAGTCCAAATATGACAAAGACAAATCCATTCAAAACGGTTTGACTCTGCAATGCTGGATTACTTTTGCACTGATCTGGCATCCTTTTCAGCAGTCGAAGGAAGAGGTTTCAAGAAATTGTTTGACATTGCAAACCCTAAACTGAGCCTTCTTCACATAACAACATTCAAGAAAGCTTTCAATTCGGTCAAGAGAAGCTCAAGCTGGAATGAAGAGCATAATAACGGAGATTACGAGATAAAAGTGCTGCATTAACTTCTGACCTTCGGACTTCTTGAGCTCAAGACAGCTACATCTCTTGGACTTTTCATGCCATTGACGAAAATTAATAAATACATCACTGGACACCCTATGTCCACCAGTTCCCAGGCAGACACACAGCTATCTTAATTGATGGAAGTCTGGATTCTTTCTTAGAAGAACTAAATTTACCTGCTGATTTGTCAATCAGCAGGCAACCCGACCCGAAAAGAAACATGAAACTTGCAGTCAAATTGTCAAAGCGCCTTGACCAATACTTGTGCAACAACCATATTTTGCAATGTGCAGTTCGAGACTCATTTGGAATGACTGCTGGAATGGATGATGCGTTACAAACATGCAAGGATTTGGCTTCTTTAACTCACCAGTCGACAGTTGCATCACAATGAAAATAAATACCTCTTTAAAAATTATAAAAACAAATGACTAAATTAAACTATCCCCATTCCAAGGAAATTTATTGAATAATTACTTTCTGTAACTTCCCATTAACCAAAAAATTATAGTAATTAAAATTTTTTTATGATAAATTTTAACTTCCGGTAAGATATTTTTTTTTGTACAAATTGAATTTTTTTTTGAGATTTAGTAACTATTCCTAATGATCCAGCAAAGGTGAAACTTCAAGAAGAAGAAAAAGTTAGATAAGTGTTTTTTACTAATTTATTATTGCTCTGTTCTTCAAGAACATTGAGCACTCTATTTGTAAAATACACTAACATAATTTACATATGTATATATATATATATATATATTTATATATATATATATATATATATATATATATATATATATATATTCATATAAATATATATATACGTATATATATATATATATATATATATATATATATATATATATATATATATATATATATACATATATATATATATATATGTACATATATATATATATATATATATATTTATATATATATATATATTTATATATATATATATATATATATATATATATATATATATATATATATATATATATAAATATACTGAGGGTCATATTTATAAAATACGCAAACAATTTTGTCGCTGGGATTGAAGAAAATATAGTTTTTCGTTCCGAGTTGCTGACATATGAAACAATATGACCTTGAATGCTGTTAATGCAAAAAATATTTTATCATTTAAAAGTAAGTTTTACTCTGACTTGAACAAATATTTATATCCATCTTTGTATGGGTCTACGTGCCCTTTAGACTATGTGTTTGATGTTTCTAATAAATATCAATCTATCCATCTATCTATCAGATTATATATATATATACATATATATATATATATATATATATATATATATATATATATATATATATATTATATTTATATATATATATATATATATATATATATATATACGTATATATTTGTGTTTATATATGTATACATATATATATATATATATATATATATATATATATATATATATATATATATATATATATATGTACATATATATATATATATATATACATATATATATATATATATATATATATATATATATATATATATATATACACATATACAATATACACATATACATACCACCCTATGAATTAGAAAAACTAAGGTTGGCAATAATTGCTGATTCTTTATTATTTTAATTTGAAGTTCATAATATGCCTGTTTTTGGTTGATTTCAGATCAGCTAAAACAGTTTTTAATAAAAGTTTAATTTTAAATTAGGAACCACTACCACGTCCCAGTTGTTATGTAAGCTGACTCAGCTGTTTTTTTTTTTTAATAAATAGTAATAAATAATAAATATAATAAAATCTTTAGTGATTTAAATGATGTAACAATCTGAAATTTGGTACATTGCATAGCAGATTTAGATATTAAATACATGAGGAAAGTTTAGAGAACCTTAAACTACATGTAAATTAAGCAATACTTATAATTAGGGGGTATTTTAATGATCGAAATGGTAGTGTCATCTTGACAATGTTTTTTGAGACATAATTCAAAAATGTTTTTTTTATCTGATTAACAATATTGCGCCAATATTGCGCCAATATTGTTTGCTACCTGGGAATTAAAAAAATTATATGAAGCAAAAATTGCAATGTTAGTTGTAAAAAAAAATAAAGCAACTACAAAATGATATGTGTTAAGTTTAATATTTATTTCATTTATTACCTAAAAATAAACATTACTATAACAAACAAATTTAAACAATTATTTAGACATATTTAATTATCAGACAAATAAAAAAATATCCTGCAATTTTATCCACTGCAGTTTTAAGGAGCTTAGAGTTAAATATAACAGACAGAACCATCAGTAATAGAACTCTAGAGGCAAAATTACCAATTCAGTGGTCAGCTTGTAAGCCAGTCATATCTAAAAAAAAAGTCGACTAGCAAGGATAAATTAAATAATAAAACTGTAACTAAAATGTGTGCATACTTTATTGGTAAATGTTTTCAAAATCATTTCGGATGAGTGGTTTTACAGGGTGGCTACACTTTTTTTGTCTGAAAAAGTTAGAATAATTTAGGAGATTTTTAAAGGTTTTTAAGGAGATTTATCGGGAAATTTGAAAAAAAAGGATAAAAATCTTAGGAGATTTTAGGAGGATTTCAAAACTAAAGTGGCACTAAACAATTTTAATTTTATTTGAAAACTGTAATAATGCCTAGCTAAGATAATTAAGATAAAATTAGGGCCCAAACATTGTTGTTTAAAATAATCTAACATCTCTTCACATACAAAAATATTAACTTGAAACAAATCAATTTCATACTTGCATTATAAATTTATTACACTTAACATTGTACTAAATAGATGACTTAACAACAAATATATAACCAAAAATCATTAAAATACACAGCCAATTTCAAAAACTAAAATTTATATTTTATATTATACTTTATATTTATATTATATTTTATATATATAAAGAAATAATCAAATCAGAAAAACAAAACAATTGAAAAGTTTAAACATCCAAATCTAAATCTCAGCCTTCTTGTCAATAAGTACTTTTTTTGCTGCTGTAGTTTTTTTAAATAAATCCTGCTTTTCAGAGGCAACTCTCTTTAGCGCTTTAAATTTTAGAATTGTTGACTTAATTTCTATAAATAATTTCTGCTTTTCCGCTTGCATTGCATACTCATCTGCATCGTATCTGAACTGAAGTATGGTACCTTCAAGGGTGTGAATTTGTTCATTATAACTAACATATCTCGTTATAAAGTTTTTCAGTTTTGTATCACGGTCAGTTTTTAAGGCCTGCAGGGACTTATCTTGACTGATTAAAGTATAGTTTTCGTGCATTCTTAACATGTCCCATAAGTTTAGTTGTCATAGCTAATTGGGATGATTTTATATTTTCACTGCACATGTGGTCATGTACGATTCTCTGTGCAACAAGAGTGTCAGTTAGCATATTATTATCTAGAAGTTGGTCGTTTATACTGAATCCACGCTCTACTTGTGCTTGGCCATGAGACAATATTAGCATCAATTGCCTAATTTTTATTAGGTCCTTGAATCTTTAAGAATCTTGAACCAAAAAAGAATCCAATCTATCCCTTTTTTTTGAACCCAAGAAACTTCTCGTTCACTTTCACAACAGTAGTTAAAAATTGTAAATACTGCAATTTCAGCAACAACTTGTCAAAATAAATTTCACTCATCTCATGAGATTTCACCATGTACAAAGGTGATAAACATAATAAGTATTTGGCAAAACATAAGTTTAGCGCACCTTTTCAAACAATATGTTTGCACAGAGTAACTAAAACTGTTGAATTCTGTTTTAAAATTATATATTTGTGCATCAGTAACTTTTTTTCTAGATTTTAGTTGCTGCAACTCGTATTTTATTCCAGACCCAAGATCAATATTTGCAACCAAAACTTGATTTTTGACATCACTGATATCAACTTTTAATAATTTAAAAGTTTTACATGCTTCAGACAAAACTTCTTTTTTGATAAGTTTTAATAAAATTAGCCTCAGTAAATTCTCAAGTGTTTCCACAAGAAAAGGTGTCATAGGATTGTCGGTTTGGAAAACTAACAAGAAAGATTTTAACAATTTTGCAGTTTCCTTTAAAAATTGTAACTACATTAGGACTAACAAAACTTTATAGCATAAAGAAACTTATACATAACGAGATTTTGCCCAGGCAACAGTCCAGATCTCAATATTATTGAGAATGTTTGGACTGTAATGAAGCAGAAGATTGCTGCAATATAGCCCAAGTTCTGAAGATGACCTCATCAACTGGATTAAACGCGTGTGGGTGCAGGAGATTACGCCGGACTATTGCAAGAAACTGTGTGAATCACCAGGCTTAAATTGACCAGGCTGCTTGCTTTTCGGTCAATTTTTCCAAAAGTCAATGATCACAATAATCTTGGGCCATATTTCCATCGCTCTCTTTGCTACTTTCTGATTTTCAAAAATATTGTTAAACAATGCAAAATAATTTATTTTATAAATTTAGAATTCAGCTAGTGGCTTTCTCAATTTTGTGATTTACAATTTTATGTATTACAAAAGTATATTTTAGAAAAAAACTTTAAGCAAAAAGTAGTAGTTTAAAGAAAGATATCCGGAAAATAAAAAATTATCAAACATACCTAATATAATAACATATGCTTAACCAAATAAACTTTTTTATAATTATTGTCCTTAAATCACTCTTAAAATTTAGCTTTATATTTGAACGACATTTTCTATTTTGAAGAGACAAATTATTTTAGGTCAACTTAATTAAAATAAAATTTTAATAAAAATAACTTTGATGTTCAGGACTTAGACAGAAATAAGGAAAAAAACTTAAATTTTAATAGAATAAAATTTTTAAAATATTAAAATATAACAAAATTGTTGAATATACATTTGAGTAACAAAATTTCTCTCAGTTTAAAACTGTTCTAACTCCAAGCCTGAACCATTTCATTACCTTTGTTGTTGATTGGCTGATAATAGTTTATGCATTATACCCAGGTAAAATATATCAGAAGAATTTAGGTCTAGAAATTAGGTCTTTTTAGTAACCATGAGCGAGACTAGGTTTTTTTAAACCGAGACGAGACCGAGACGAGAAGTTCTTCTCGTGAGACCGAGAACGAGACAAGACGAGAAATTTAACAATTTTTGAAAGCAAATTTATTAAAATCCAAAAAAAAAAAAAAATGTAAACATGGTTTTGACAAAGAGACACAAATGACATTCGTCAATTGTAAACAACTTTTTCAAATATTAATTCAGAATTTTTTTGACAAACTATTCCAACAAGACGATGTTTTCTCTGATTAAAATGATTTGTTCTACTTTTTCGGGGTGTAAGTTGTGTCTGGATAATCGGACGACATTTCCACCTTAGCTAAAAACTCTCTCTGATTTAGTTGAATTTGCTGGAATAGCTAAAAATTTGTCTAGCTAATGAAGAGAGTTCTGGCAATGTATTTTAATGCAATTTCAAACAATCAAGAATCGGAAAGTCTTTTTTGGCATGAGGGAGATATTCATAATGGCACATTTCAGATGTTGGCTCTTGTGTTTCAAGTCTGACGTTTAACTTGCGCTTCAGTTTTGAATTAGGAGACAAATCTGCTGAAAGGACCCTGGCAACAGGTTGGCACTCAACATTATCCTTAACCTGTGAGGCTAACCATTCTTTTATTTTGTTTGAAAGTTTTTGAAGAGCTTCAAATGAAGTCCCTTTAAAGCAGGATTTAAGTAGTTTGCTGCAGCACTCAAGAAGTTTCCATTTCAAAAGCAATGCAGCTTTTCAAGTTTTTTGCATACAAGACACCGTAGCCATTTTTTCCATCCGTCTCAATAAATTGATCAATTTTGTCATGGATTTAATAAAGAAAACCGGCGACAGTGTTAATTGTTGGAATAGACTCAGCCGACCACGTTTCTGTAGCTTCTTTAAGTGGTGCCAAAATTTCTACTGCTCCCTCGATTGATTTCCACTGTGATGCACTGATGGTCTTTGAAGGTAAAATATCTTCATTTGCACATAAGCTGATAATTGCACTTTTTAGATGTAGGAAAAAAGCCATGCAATCCAGTTCACTATTCCACTTTATGTCAACAGATTGGCGTAACTGTCTAAAATTGATTCCTTGAGCGTCTGATTCTGATTCAAGCAACTCAGATGCAACTGTTGACTGGTGAGTTAAAAAAGACAATTCTTTGCATGTTTGCAACGCATCATCCATTCCAGCAGTCTTTCGAAATGAGTCTCGAACTGCACATTGTGTAAAATATGATTGTTGCACAAGTATTGGTCAAGGCGCTTTGACAATTTGACTGCAAGTTTCATGTTTCTTTTCGGGTCGTTCACGCAGTACATTGACTAATCAGCAGGCAAATTTAGTTCTTCTAAAAAAGAATCCAGCTTTTCTTCAGTTAAGATACCTGTGTGTTTTCCTGGGAACTTATGGACATGGGTTGTCCAGTGATGTAGTCTCCAATTTTCGTCATTAGCATGAAAATTCCAAGAGATGTAGCTGTCCTGAGCTCAAGAAGTCCAAAGGTCAGAAGTTAATGCAGCACTTTTTAGTTTTGACGTAATCTCCGTTATTATGCTATTCATTCCAGCTTGAACTTCTCTTAACCGCATTGAAAGCTTTCTTGAATATGTTGTTCTGTGATGAAGACTCAGTTTAGGGTTTGCAATGTCAAACAATTTCTTGAAACCTCTTCCTTCGATTGCTGAAAAAGATGTAGATCAGTGCAAAAGTAATCCAGCATTGCAGAGTCAAACAGTTTTTGAATGAAATTGTCTTTGTCATATTTGGACTTTGTTTCAAGCATTTCGACCATGGTTCGTTGTTTCTTCTTTTTTGTTTTCAACGATCAAAAATGTCACTAAGAAAAAAAAAATCTCTAGATTTTGTTTTTTCTTGGTGACAATTTTGCTCGTTAAAATGAGGCAAGAATATTTCTTTTCAATATGAACAATATGTGTCAAGTTGAATTCCACTAGTAAACTAATAAAAACTAGTCGAAAGTGCAGCATTTTATACAAAAAGTTTTTGTATTTAAAATCAAATTAAAAGTATTTAAAATCTAATTAAAAATATTTAAAATCTAATTAAAAATATTTAAAATCTAAATAAAAATATTTAAAATTTTTTTAATTAGAGTTTTTAAAAAAATCTAATTAAAAAATTTAATTAAAAATTTAATTTGTTTTTGTCAAAAACAAATTAAATTTTTAATAAGATTTATTAAAATCACGGAGTCAAAATATTATTTAATTAAAAATTACAAATTATTAAGCATTTTGTAAATTATAATAATTTTTAATTTGGAAAATAATATAATATTTAAGTCTCGTTCTACTTCTCGCGAGGATTTTCTATTTCTCGTTTCTCACGAAAAGTCCCATTTCTTACGAGAAAGGAGAACGAGACGAGATCTCGTTTATGGTTACTTTTTAGGATGTTTTTCAAATATTAGGATATTCTTGGATTTTTTTAGGAGGCGTGGCTACCCTGTTTTAGTTTGTCACTATATTTTTCAGTTTTGAAGTAGATAATGCGTTTCTTCATGGACAAATAAATTAATTTTCGTTTTCCTAAAGGTTGGACTTTATTTAAAAATTTTTTTTTTTTCATGAATTTAATATTAGAGTGAGTAATGATACAAGGCTTGTATATTGCAAAAATGCTACTTTATGCATTCTAGTCTTTGTTTATTATAAGAATAATTATCTTATTATGCATTGTGACTAATACATAATAAGATAATATGTCAATGACCAGCGTGATGAAGATAATATAAAATCAAAAAATGAAGAAAAATACGAAACTTACACTAAAGATTCAATATGGCTCAATCTAAATAAAAACTTACACTGAAGACTCAGTGTGGCTAAATAAAAAAATTTAGCAAAAAAAAGTCGCAGATATTGTGGAAAAACAAGAACTTAATCTTGACAGATGATCAGCTTAAATTATATGGAAATGATAGTCTTCCAAGTGAAGTTTTTGTCATGAGTTCAGCCTATAAATGTTTTCAATACTTTTATTCAGATGGCTTACAAATGATAGTAGATCAATCAAACTTATACTCAATACAGGCTAATGTTACTAAGCCATTAAATTTAAATCCATCAGAACTGAGACAATATATTGGCATTATTATTTACATGTCAGTATTACGAATACCTAGTGTGCAATCATATTGGTCCTTAGATTTTGAAATTAGCAGTGTTAAAATCTGTATGACAGTTAATCAATTTGAGAAAATTTGCCGGTTTATTTATTTCAATGATAGCACTAAACATTTAAATCCTTAACATGGTAGACTACACAAAATTAGACTACTTATTGATCATCTCAACTTAAAAAGTTCTTCGGTTTCTTTGGAAGGTCATTTTTCAGTAGATGAACAGTTATGTTTCCACAAAGTCTTTTTTTAAAGCAGTAAATTCCAATGAAATCATTCAAGTGGGGTTTTAAATTGTTTGTACTTTGTGGAGTTAGTGGGTTTATAATTTTATATTATAATTTATAATTTTATTTATTTGTTTATAATTTTATATTATATAACTTTATATTATTTATATACTTATAAACTTAAAGTTTATTCTCGTTAAAAAAACCTTCCTTAAAAGAGGTTCGCAATCAAAAGTTTTGTGTGCACCAAATACAATCCTGCATGCGTGTTTTTGCTTACTATAAAGTTTTTTTAATTTACTATAATTAGTACTACCCCATACAATATTACAGTACGAGATAAAACTATGAATAAATGAAAAGTATATTTTTTTTAAGGAAGCAGTGTTAAGATATGGTTTAGTTTTATATAATATGGAAATATTTATTGAGATTTTATTTTCTATGTATTTTATATGTGGTTTCCATGACAAATTTTCATCTAGTATTACTCCTAAAAAATTAAAGATTGGTTCCCTTTTAATAAATGTTTTATTAATTATAAGATTAGGTAATTTTATAGGAACATCATCACCTTTACTAGGTTTGGAGAATAAGATAAATTTAGTTTTTTCTACATTTAACGAAAGCCTATTACTTGTAAACCACTCGTTTATTTTTAATAGTTCTTCATTAAATATATTAAAGAGAACTTTTATGTTTTTGTCGGCATAAAAAAGATTGCAGTCGTCTGCAAACAATATAACATTTAAAATATTTGATGCAAATCATTTATATACAATAAAAATAATATTGAATAATATAATAAATAAGATTGAACCTTGGGGCACACCACAAGTTATGTGTTTTTCTTTTTCAGTTTTTTATAAATAATACATTGTGACCTGTTTGCTAGATAATCTTTAAACCAAAGTAAGTTTTTATTTCTTACTCCATAGAGTTCCAGTTTTTTTATAAGTATCTTATGGTTAACAGTGTCAAAGGCTTTTGACAGATCAATAAAAACTCCTAAGGTAAAATAGTCATTATTGAATGCATTTGTTACATGATTAATCAGTTCAATTACCGCTTGGTTAGTTGAATTATCTTTTTTAAACCCAAATTGTTTACTGTACAGCAAACTGTTTGACATCAAATAGTTATAAAGTCTGTTATACATAATTCTTTCCAATAACTTTGAGAAGCAAGGTAAGACGGAAATTGGTCTGTAGTTGGAAATATTAGTTTCGTCACCAGATTTAAAAATTGGAGTGATTAAGGCAACTTTAAGTTTTTTTGGCACAACACCTAGTTTTAATGAAAGGTTAAAAATATGAAATAATGACGGTTCAATAATATCGTAAACTGATTCAACAACATTTACACTAATTTTGTCAATGCCGGCACCTTTATTACTTTTAAGACTATTAAAAGCATTTCTTAACTCGCTTAGATTTAAATTAGATTCTTCCATAATAGTATTACACGGTTTGATATAAGATTCAAACTCTATGGTACTTGGTCGAATTTTACTCGCCAAGTTTGGCCCTACTTCAAGAAAAAATGAGTTAAGTTTTTCAGCTATTTTTTTTTTATCGTAAGCATTTCCCCGTCAATTAAATGCTTTTGGGGGAGATTATTTGTTACACATTTATTTTTACCAATTACTTGTTTAATTATATTCCACGTTTTTTTAGTGTCGCCGTTGGTTTTTTCTAGCAACTTTGCATAATAAATTTTTTTAGAATGTTTTTTTGTTTTTTCAAATAAGCTTTTATATTTTTTGTAGTTTATTTCATTTTTATATGTTTTATGCCTTAAATATTTAACATATAGTTTTTGTTTTTTCAGACGATTTTATTAGACCCTTGGTCATTCAGGGATTTAGAAGAGACTTGCATTTTATAACTATTTTTTTAACAGGAAATGCTATGTCATACTGTTTACAGAATTGTGTTAAAAATAGTTCATATGCATTATTGACTTCATGGGATTGTAAAATAAGATTCAAATCGAGATTTTCTGATAAAAGAGTTCGAAAATACAATAAGGAGTTTTCATTGATCTGCCGCATTAAAATTGTAGAGTTCGAGGTAGGATTAGTTTGGGTAATGTTATCAGTAATTAAGAATATTGGATAGTGATCTGTTAAATCAGTTTTGATTATGCCCGAACCTAAACGACAATTTTGAAAATTGTTAGTAACTATATTATCAAGATAATAAAGATGTAGTCTTAGTTATTCTCGTTGACTTATTTATTGTTGGTAATAGATTATATTTGGTTAAAGTATCTAGAAAATATTGAACATTTTTATTTGAAGCATAATTAAGCAAATTTAAGTTAAAATCACCAGCCAAGTAAACATGTTTCCGTGTTAAGCTAATTTTGATTAAAAAACTGCTTAAATAAGTTTTAAGATTTTTCAAACTACCAGATGGTTGTCTATAAATAAAATTGATTACAATGTTTTTGGTGGTTTTGTTTATGATTTCTATGCACAGCGACTCACAATCTGTTTCATTAACATTAAGATCATTACGTAAAATAAAGTTTATTGATTTGTGAACAAAAACACTAACACCACCACCAGCGTAGTTAAAACGCGGTTGGTGAACTGATACGTAATTACTTAATTCAAGATTTGAATTTTTTCCATTGGTTTTAAGCCAAGTTTCCGTAATACAAATTATTTGAAATTCGTGGTGTAGTTGATGCAATAAGAGTTTAAGATTTTCAAAATTTTTGTTAATACTTCGAATGTTTACATGTAATATAGAAAAGTTTTTTTTGTTCTGACAGAGATATTGAGTAGATTCAAAAATTGAATAATACCCGCTTTCTAAATTTTTTCCATTAAAATAGTTATTATCACTAGCATTCTCATCACTAAAATTAAATGAAAGATTGACCTCCATTTTTATAAGTAAAATTTAAAATAATTAATAAAGCAAAGTAACATATAGAAAGTAAAACAAAGTAAATATAAATGTTACGAAAATAATATTTTACTTTTTGTTCGCAGCCCAATCCCGAATGATCAAATTATCGTAGGAGATGAATGCATATTTTCCGGCTGCTCGTTCAACTTTCATTTGTTCCCGTAGCGCTTTCCTAATTGTGACAGTTTCGGCACAAAAATCTTCGTTAATATAAATATTTTTACCTTTTAATTGAGATGTTTTTTTTTAAATTTCAACTTTATTTTAATAATCTAACAGTTTTAATACAATTGTTCTGGGTTTGTTTAAATCTCTCTGACCAGTTCTATGAGCTCTTTCAATCCTAATATTTGTTAACCCCAAATGCTCTTCAAAAACTTTACTGACTTTTAATTCGCTTTCAATCCACGTTTTACCTTCGTTTTCTTTTATCCCGTCTACCCTTAAATTGTTTCTGCGAGATCTATCCTCCATCTTTCTTAGTTTACTTTTTATTTTATGATACTCGGAATTATGATTTTGCTTTTCAATGTGAGATGTTTGTTTTTTTTCCTGAGAAGAAGAAGATGTTGTATTAATAATATAATAATATCTTAATATATATAAATTAAATGCATCAAGTTTAGCCTAATTATAAATATAACACCTAAATGGTTGTAATTTAGATGTTATATCAATATTCAATGACAATACCACACCATAAATATTAAATATATTAAGATCCTATTTTGTGGTGTTATATTACAATTATAACAAAATAAATCAATAATGTTAATAATTTACCGTCTAAATTATTAAGATGTTATTAAGTTAAAAAGATGTTAAATTAATATGATGCATTTATACTTGTGTTAATATTAACACAAATAGAACATCTTAATAATTAAGATGTTAAAGTAAGCAATAAATAGATATTATAATATCTATGTTTATTGCTAACTTTATTATATTATGTACAATTTATTTACATAAGTTGTATATATTATAATAAGATTCTTAATCGATCTTACAATTTAACTATATATGAATCATAGTATGATTACACCAATTAGAATATTTAGAGTGATTTTAACGTTACGCCAAAGTTAAGGCAGCTCACAGCTAACGTAACTTTTGTTGCTTAAACTGAAATGAGCATGTTTTTAAAAAATTTGGTGAATATTTTAGCTTGGTGAATAACAAGTTTTTAGCGCTTAACTTACGGAAAAACTTGTTAAATGCAACTACAAAAGTGTCGTGAATACGAATTTCACAATTTTGAACTTCAGTCAAACCAGTGGGGTGCGACTTGGCAAAATTTGCATCAAATTCTTGTAACTGCTAACTCAGAGGCTTCTAGGATGTGTAGTGTAGCCAGATTGTAAACATAAGCAACAAAATAGTATTAAATAATTACTTTTTTTACTTTGCTGTTACATGATTTAATCAATTTTATTTCTCTTTTCATTTAATTTGAACTGACTAAATATAGAAAAGAATACTGATCAATGTCTGCTGGATTTTGCATGGTTACAAATTTTCAGCAAAAACGAGAAAAAAATGTTGATAAAAGTGTGTCATTTTATTATTTTCACAAAGCACAAAAATAAGTTAGTATATAGCATAGGATCTTTATGAACTTAAAGAAGGAGTAACAGTCTGTCAAAGAAAAAATTAGATGAATATTTTTTGATAATTTATTATTGCTCTCTTTTTTAAGAACATTGTACACTCTATTTGAATAATATACTAATATAATTTATATATATATATATATATATATATATATATATATATATATATATATATATATATATATGTATATAACCCCTAAATGGTTGTCAGAACGTTTTTTTTGTTTTTTGTTGACAAAAAGTAAAAATTAAAATGCAAGACCAGATTTTTTTATTACATAATAGACTGCCGGCACCAACCTGACCCTAAGTCGATTTAGCAGCACTCCCATGCAAATCAGGCTATTTGTGAGTCGATATGGCAGCACTCTGTTGCGAGTTAGGCTGTTTGCCAGTCGATTTAGCAGCGCTTCGTTTCAATTCAGGCTATAAAGATAGTAAACATTTTATTAAAAAAAACAAAAATAAAATCATTTTATTAAAAATAATAAAAATAAAAACATTTTATTAAAAAAAATAAAAATACAAACATTGTTTATATTATTAAAAACATTCAGAATGTTTTTATTTGTATTAATTTTGTATGTATTTTAATTGTATTTATTTAAAAGTTTTGAACGTTTTTTTTTTTGCGTTTTTGTGGTTTTTTTACAAAACCATTAATTTATAATTGAATTAATGGGTTTTAACTTTCTAACAACACGCAAATGTTGGACGAAAGTCAAAAGTAATTAAAAGTGACATATTTATTGGCATAAAAATCATTTTTTTCCTTCCGTACTCCTAAATGGAACAATCTATAGAACTATATATATATATATATATATATATATATATATATATATATATATATATATATATATATATATATATATATATATATATATATATATGTATATAACCCCTAAATGGTTGTCAGAACGTTTTTTTTGTTTTTTGTTGACAAAAAGTAAAAATTAAAATGCAAGACCAGATTTTTTTTTATTACATAATAGACTGCCGGCACCAACCTAACCCTAAGTCGATTTAGCAGCACTCCCATGCAAATCAGGCTATTTGTGAGTCGATATGGCAGCACTCTGTTGCGAGTTAGGCTGTTTGCCAGTCGATTTAGCAGCGCTTCGTTTCAATTCAGGCTATAAAGATAGTAAACATTTTATTAAAAAAAACAAAAATAAAATCATTTTATTAAAAATAATAAAAATAAAAACATTTTATTAAAAATAATAAAAATACAAACATTGTTTATATTATTAAAAACATTCAGAATGTTTTTATTTGTATTAATTTTGTATGTATTTTAATTGTATTTATTTAAAAGTTTTGAACGTTTTTTTTTTGCGCTTTTGTGGTTTTTTTACAAAACCATTAATTTATAATTGAATTAATGGGTTTTAACTTTCTAACAACACGCAAATGTTGGACGAAAGTCAAAAGTAATTAAAAGTGACATATTTATTGGCATAAAAATCATTTTTTTCCTTCCGTACTCCCAAATGGAACAATCTATAGAACTATATATATATATATATATATATATATATATATATATATATATATATATATATATATATATATATATATATATATATATATACAACCCGT
>NC_088928.1:32117500-32120000 GCF_038396675.1 Hydra vulgaris
AAAATTTTTAAGAAAGTTTCTTAGAAATATTCTGGAACTTTAATTTGCTTAGTCAGCGTATTTTATGAACCAATAGAATTCGTTTGTTTGTATATTTGGCGGTTTGCTAACATCCATCCCTGAAAAAGAAAAAAGAAACTTTTTTTTACTGTTTCTTCTTCGCCAAATCCCAAATGTAAAACATGTATACAAACAAACGCTTTTATTACTATATTATTTATTTGAAAAAATTAGTATGTAATAAAGTTCCCGTAAAATACAACGCCGCCTAAGCAAAAAATTTGTGGACAAATAGGAAATGTTATAATCTACAAAATCCATAACTTTAAATTATAAAAATGGAGTGAGTACGTAGAAGAACTTGGAAATTTAAAAAAAAAAAATAATAATTTCTTGTTACAAAAAAAAAATTAAAAAAATTTTTTTTTTTTGGGAAAACACAAAATAAATTAAGAAAATGCCGCTCTAGAAAAGTGCCGCCGTCGGCTGTCGCCGACGTCGCCTACGCTTAAAACCGGGCCTGATAATAAATAATACTGCCAAACAACTTAATCGTGAATGGAAACAATTAGCAATATATTTAAAGTTTAGAAGAAACCACATTAAAAAATCAACGACAATTACATAAAAAACTTTGATAAAATAAAAAAAATTATAACTCTATTTATATTACGACACGCAAACAATAAATCTATACTTTTTCAAAATGAACGAGACAAATCTCAGAAAATCTCGTTTACTAAACGAAAGATATTTTTGTATGAAACAATGCGGAAGTTGTCAAGCTTGTATTCTCCGAAACAGAAAATAACTTTTTGTATTTTTTTACTTAGAATATATTATTTTTTTATTTAAATCTTGGTTTTTTTTATTTATAATCTATTTTAATTATTGTTGTTAGTATTTTTATTTTAATTATTGTTGTTAGTATTTTTATTTTAATTATTGTTGTTAGTATTTTTTATATTACAAATTTTTAAAGTTTTTATAGAAAAAATAACAAATATAATTATTACTATTATTATGGATGAAATATGGAAATCCGATGGAGAAATCAAACCTTTCAAATTACCAATTATCAACAAAAAAATAAAGAGACCCTTAAAAGGATTAAATTTTGGGAAAAGTTTTTAGGGAGGATATAACAAAGAACTTAAAACATCATATCCAGAAAAAGAAGAATGGTTCTTTAACGCACCACCATTTGAACTCAAGTTGTAAATTGTTTATATTCTAACCATTTTATTGTAACACTATTTTTAATAAAAAATTTTATAAACCTTTTTTTTTTAATTACCGAGGGCGTCACCCAGTAAACTTGCCATGCATGGTCCATGCATGAGATTCATTGGTTGACGACCGGAATCACCGCGCCAGTGATGCCGGTCATCAACCAACGGTTGGCCACGCTTGTTTTACGATCGGTCAACTTTGCTGATCTTGCCGATCTTGTGCCAGGCTTAAACCATGTTTGTGATAAAATAAAAGTTTTGCGTTTGCGCATGTCCTACTTTATAATATTTACCATCTTTAACTTTTCAACTAACGTCAGTTTCCTTATTACTTTTTGCGTATTGATTTTCTATTTGTAATAAATTTATTTTAGTTCATTAATAAATGATAACAAACTTTGTAATTCAGAACAGGTTATATTATAATACAACAGCAAATAAAAGTGTAATGTAATGCATAATATTACAACCTGATATGGTTTATACTATTATTAATAATACTATTATTATTAGTGTTAAAATTATAATATATTATGAAATATATTATATAATATGATTAATAATAGTATTATATAATATATTTTCATAGTTTGTACTATATTAATATTATAAGTTATATCTAAATTGGTTTAAAACAATTACCTTATATTATTTAGATATTGTTTTATTTTTTCTTCGTGAGCTTTAAAAGGAAAAGCGAAAGTTCAACCTGGACAAAAAGAAGGAAAGATTTAGCTGAAATAAATATAGTGAAGAATAAAATATTCAAACAGTTGAATCCCACGAATAATATAATGAAACAATTTATAGAAACAAACGAAAGTGAATTATGTTTAAATAACTTTCAGAATATTTCTTTGAGTTTGCCAAATGTTAGTTCACCGTGCAGCAATTTCTTCACAAGTGTACTTGATGATAAAAATACAAAAGTCGAACATTTTTTCGAAACTGGATCAAATTCAAATTTGCAATCTGATGAAGAAAGCAGCTATTGTGGTTCTTACCTGGATGACGAAGAAATGTTTTTTAAAAATTAGTCAGCTATACCAGATATTATTTCAAGTCTCCGTGAGTGGCATACTCAATTTAACATAACTGATGCTGCGACTTCTGATTTATTAAGTCGACTTAAATTATTTCATCCTGATTTACCCTTAAGCATTAATGGTCTTCTTGGTAAAAAAGTTCCTTATTTTATAGACAATATTGGAAATGATAATTTGTATTACCGTTTTTACATTAAAGATCATGTAGTAGAATGAATTAAA
>NC_088928.1:32125000-32160000 GCF_038396675.1 Hydra vulgaris
TACAAAAATAATGCAAATGAATCCAAAAGAAATCAGTGAAAACCTGTTTTTTTGTTGCATTTGCATTATTTTCTTAATTTAAGTTAGTTTTTGTACATAAAAAGGGGTTTTGTCGTAAAAATCTTAGGTTTCTTTGCTCACCTCAAGTTTATTTAATCATTTTTTCTAATAAACACACAGAATCTGCAAAAATATTACAAAAGATTCCAAATGAAATCAGTGAAAACCTGTTTTTTTGTTGCATTTGCATTATTTTCTAAATTTAAGTTAGTTTTTCTACATAAAAAGGGGTTTTGTCGTTAAAATCTTAAGTTCCTTTGCTCACCTCAAGTCTATTTGATCTTTTTTTCTAATAAACCCACAGAATCTACAAAAATATTTCAAAAGATTGCAAAAGAAATCATTAAAAACCTGTTTTTTTAATGCATTTGCATTATTTTCTTAATTTAAGTTAGTTTTTGACTTAATTTAAGTTAGTTTTTAAGAAGTTTATTTGACTATTTTTTCTAATAAACTCACAGAATCTACAAAAATAATGCAAATGAATCCAAAAGAAATCAGTGAAAACCTGTTTTTTTGTTGCATTTGCATTATTTTCTTAATTAAAGTTAGTTTTTGTACATAAAAAGGGGTTTTGTCGTAAAAATCTTAGGTTTCTTTGCTCACCTCAAGTTTATTTAATCATTTTTTCTAATAAACACACAGAATCTGCAAAAATATTACAAAAGATTCCAAATGAAATCAGTGAAAACCTGTTTTTTTGTTGCATTTGCATTATTTTCTAAATTTAAGTTAGTTTTTCTACATAAAAATAGGTTTTGTCGTAAAAATCTTAAGTTCCTTTGCTCACCTCAAGTCTATTTGATCTTTTTTTCTAATAAACCCACAGAATCTACAAAAATATTTCAAAAGATTGCAAAAGAAATCATTGAAAACCTGTTTTTTTAATGCATTTGCATTATTTTCTTAATTTAAGTTAGTTTTTGACTTAATTTAAGTTAGTTTTTAAGAAGTTTATTTGACCATTTTTTCTAATAAACTCACAGAATCTACAAAAATATTGCAAATGAATCCAAAAGAAATCAGTGAAAACCTGTTTTTTTGTTGCATTTGCATTATTTTCTTAATTTGAGTTAGTTTTTGTACATAAAAAGGGGTTCTGTCGTAAAAATCTTAGGTTTCTTTGCTCACCTCAAGTTTATTTGACCATTTTTTCTAATAAACACACAGAATCTGCAAAAATATTACAAAAGATTCAAATGAAATCAGTGAAAACCTGTTTTTTTGTTGCATTTGCATTATTTTCTAAATTTAAGTTAGTTTTTCTACATAAAAATAGGTTTTGTCGTAAAAATCTTAAGTTCCTTTGCTCAACTCAAGTTTATTTGATCTTTTTTTCTAATAAACCCACAGAATCTACAAAAATATTTTAAAAGATTGCAAAAGAAATCATTGAAAACCTGTTTTTTTAATGCATTTGCATTATTTTTTTAATTTAAGTTAGTTTTTGACTTAATTTAAGTTAGTTTTTAAGAAGTTTATTTGACCATTTTTTTAAATAAACTCACAGAATCTACAAAAATATTGCAAATGAATCCATAAGAAATCAGTGAAAACCTGTTTTTTTGTTGCATTTGCATTATTTTCTTAATTTAAGTTAGTTTTTGTAAATAAAAAGGGGATTTGTCGTAAAAATCTTAGGTTCCTTTGTTTACCTCAAGTTTATTTGACTATTTTTTCTAATAAACATACAGAATCTACAAAAATATTACAAAAGAATCCAAAAGAAATCAGTGAAAACCTGTTTTTTTGTTGCATTTGCATTATTTTCTTAATTTAAGTTAGTTTTTGTACATAAAAAGGGGTTTTGTCGTAAAAATCTTAGGTTTCTTTGCTCACCTCAAGTTTATTTAATCTTTTTTTCTAATAAACACACAGAATCTGCAAAAATATTACAAAAGATTCCAAATGAAATCAGTGAAAACCTGTTTTTTTGTTGCATTTGCATTATTTTCTAAATTTAAGTTAGTTTTTCTACATAAAAAGGGGTTTTGTCGTAAAAATCTTAAGTTCCTTTGCTCACCTTAAGTTTATTTGATCTTTTTTTCTAATAAACCCACAGAATCTACAAAAATATTTCAAAAGATTGCAAAAGAAATCATTGAAAACCTGTTTTTTTAATGCATTTGCATTATTTTCTTAATTTAAGTTAGTTTTTGACTTAATTTAAGTTAGTTTTTAAGAAGTTTATTTGACCATTTTTTTTAATAAACTCACAGAATCTACAAAAATATTGCAAATGAATCCAAAAGAAATCAGTGAAAACCTGTTTTTTTGTTGCATTTGCATTATTTTCTTAATTTAAGTTAGTTTTTGTACATAAAAAGGGGTTTTGTCGTAAAAATCTTAGGTTTCTTTGCTCACCTCAAGTTTATTTAATCATTTTTTCTAATAAACACACAGAATCTGCAAAAATATTACAAAAGATTCCAAATGAAATCAGTGAAAACCTGTTTTTTTGTTGCATTTGCATTATTTTCTAAATTTAAATTAGTTTTTCTACATAAAAAGGGGTTTTGTCGTAAAAATCTTAAGTTCCTTTGCTCACCTCAAGTTTATTTGATCTTTTTTTCTAATAAACCCACAGAATCTACAAAAATATTTCAAAAGATTGCAAAAGAAATCATTGAAAACCTGTTTTTTTAATGCATTTGCATTATTTTTTTTAATTTAAGTTAGTTTTTGACTTAATTTAAGTTAGTTTTTAAGAAGTTTATTTGACCATTTTTTTTAATAAACTCACAGAATCTACAAAAATATTGCAAATGAATCCATAAGAAATCAGTGAAAACCTGTTTTTTTGTTGCATTTGCATTATTTTCTTAATTTAAGTTAGTTTTTGTAAATAAAAAGGGGATTTGTCGTAAAAATCTTAGGTTCCTTTGTTTACCTCAAGTTTATTTGACTATTTTTTCTAATAAACACACAGAATCTACAAAAATATTACAAAAGAATCCAAAAGAAATCAGTGAAAACCTGTTTTTTTGTTGCATTTGCATTATTTTTTTAATTTAAATTTATTTTGTTAATCAAAATTGTAAATTTTTTTGTTAATAAAAATTGTAAATTTTTTTGTTAATAAAAATAGTAAATTTTTTTGTTGATAAAAATTGTAAATTTTTTTGTTAATAAAAATAGTAAATTTTTTTGTTGATAAAAATTGTAAATTTTTTTGTTAATAAAAATAGTAAATTTTTTTCTTAATAAAAATTGTAAATTTTTTTGTTAATAAAAGTTGTAAATTTTTTTGTTAATAAAAATTTTTACTTAAGTTTTTTTTATTACCGAGAGCGAATTGGCAGTAAGGCGAATCGGCGCTAAGGCTAGTCATGCGAGGGAATAGATAAACAATTCATTAGCAATGTAACACAATCAATAATTCTCATGAATAAAAAAAAAAAATTCTTTCATTCTTTATATACTTTTGGTCACGCTTCATTAAACAAATTTTCATCACATTTTTATTACCGAGGTAGGGGGGTGTAACCTATTTTTCATTACCGTCATTAAACAAATTCTCATCACATTTTTATTACCGAGGGTGTAACATTTTTTATTACCGATCAAGGCGATAAGACGCTTAAGGCGATATGGCGCTCAATTTATGGCGCAAGGGCGAGTTGACAGACGGCAGGAAACGGGAATCAAAAATTCAACATTCATATATCATCATAGGAGTCCTGAATTTTCGTCAAAAAATTTATTTTGTATATATTTTTGAAGAAATAAATTTTTTATTAGTTATTTTTTTAAATGTTGTTTATATTTATATAAGGTTTTTTTATTTTTTTTTAATAATATATATATATATTTTATAATAGAAAAAAAATGATAAAACAATTAATAAATAATTTGGCTATACAACTAAAAAATCATTGGCAACAATTGGCAATTTTTTAAAATTTTAAAAGACGTGATATCAAAGTAATTGACTTTAAATATGTGTACGAAGGGATAAAATTAAAAAGCTTTTAACATTTTTATTACAAAACGTATCTAGAAAAAGAGCTCTAAAACGATTATTTTATATTTTATCACGGTGGGAAGATTATGATGACAATAAAGAACTATTACTTATTTTATATCATACAAAATTAAATGTAGAAAATTTTATTTTAAAACATTATATGACTTTTTAGTAAAAAATGAATATTAGTCAACTTAAACTAAATATAACAAATCGATTTAAAAGTCGCTGGCAAACATTGGCAGAACACCTCAACTATAAAAAACAACAAATTGAATGTATCGAACAAGATTATCGCGACACAAATGAAAGAATATACAGAATATTAAATATATTTTTTCAAAAACTCTATTCAGAAAACGAAGCAGTAAAGCTTTATTTGACGCGTTTTAGACGTTTCATCGAAAGAAACAAAGAGCTTATAATTAATATGAAAGAAACCATGGAAATGTTACAAAATTTTATTTTACAATAGTTTTTTATATATGTTTTATAATTTGTAATTTTTTTTTTCAGCTATCAAATATAAATGAAAAATAATAAAAAAATGAAACAATTTGTTAAAGAATGCGGCTGGTAAGAATATTTTCTTTATATTTTTTCAATATATTCTTTGATATTAACGCTAAAAAATGAGGCGTTGATTTGATGTTGATTCAATGTTTCTCGTCAACATTGATTCCATATTGATTTTTTGTCCAAAATGTTAGCCACTTATCAACGTTGATTTGGTGTTTACAAAAAACGTTGATCGAATGTTGCTTTTCAACGTTTAATCAACAATCATTTTTTCCTGGTGATTCAACACTGATTTTTATAATAGCCGACGGTATTTTGATATCGCTTTTTGATGCATATATCAAAAAAGTATATATCAACAGTTTACGAAATATATATATATATATATATATATATTTAAACAACTTTAAAATGTATTCTACAAAATAGAGTGCTCAATGTTCTTAAAAGAACTGAGCAATTATAAATTAGTAGAAAATCACTTAGGAAAATTTTTTTTCATTTAACACTTTATTTCATCGATAAAAAGACTCATCAGAAATGCTCTCATCAATAAAAAACTCAGTATTTCTGATGAGTCTTTTTATTTATAAAACACAGTGTTAAATGAAAAAAAACTTTGTTAAGTGATTTTCTACTGATTTATAATTTATATATATATATATATATATATATATACATATATATATATATATATATATATATATATATATATATATATATATATATATATATATATATATATATATATATATATATATTATGTATGTATATATATATAAAATATTTGTATATAAAATTTATACTTATTGCTCAAATCTTAATTTGTTTTGTAAAAAACAGGCTGTAAATAAAGGATTTAGCAAAAAATTTATTGATAGAGCAATTCAAAGCTAACTCAAAAGAATAATGAAAGAAAGTAGGTACATTAAGTAATAAAGGATTTAGCAAAAAATTTATTGATAGAGCAATTCAAAGCTAACTCAAAAGAATAATGAAAGAAAGTAGTACATTAAGTAAGAAAGTTTTTTTATTGAATTTAACACAAAATTTACATTTTCAAACAATTTATTTAGCGTTTGCAGCATTGTTCATTTTCAAAACTTTTCGATTGAGTCGTGTTCCTGATTGACTTTAAAATTTCGAAATGCCTGAATAACATTCGCAAATTTTTGCATCATGATGCTGTCGTGTAATCGCATCTAAATCAAAAATTCAAATCAAATTTGAAAAAAATCAAACTGCAGAAATTATAGCAAATAGTTACATAAATGACTGACTAGGTAAACAAAATATATTTCCTGTGAAATAAAAAATCTAAAAAAATGCATAAAACCATTCTTACCCACTATCATATGATACAGGGTGTATGTTTTAAAATTTATCTTCAATGAACCACCCGAGACATTAAAACAGGCCCCAGCGTCCTCGCTCATCAACAACTTTCCAAAAGCAAAAGCCAATTTATATTACCTCCACAACGACTAAGAGAACTTATCTATTATTAAAAAAATAAAAATTACTTAAGGGTCAGAACACATATTATGTTTATTCTATATGAATGAAATTATCTTAATTTCAATACATGGATTTTTAAAATTGACTCTTGAATCACTTTTCTCTTTTATCTATTTTTGCCATCTAACTCAACGCAAATCTTTTTTGAAAATCTTTTTAAAAAAATGTAGTAAAATAAACAATATTATTATTATTTATGTAAAATATTTTGTAAAAAATTTCCAATGAAAAAATACCTAAATGGGAAAAATAAATAAAACTTTTATTTAATTTACCCTGGCAAGACAAATGTCTTTCTTTGCTATCCTCTTTATCCAAAACACAATTTTTAGAGCCATTTTCTACCTAGGTATAGATAAATTATACATACAAAAATTAAATAAAATTTTTAAACATTATATAGTGATTTTTATTTAAACTTGTCAACAAACATGTATTTATAAAATATTTGTCAACAAAATTATATTCTATAACATATAGTTCTGATTTCTATTAATTTTTTTACTGCACACGCACACAGATTTTAATTAGAACAAAAGCAACATTAGGACTTTTTTTTACCAATATATTTGAAGACAACATCATTTTCCCTTGAGATAGATTAGTTTCTTTCGAGAAGTCATTGTTATTTTCAGCAACTGAAAAGCTTGCTATTTCACTGTGTAAATGGGGAGTTAATATTGATTTAAAAACATCTATACTTCAGTAAAAAAATAAGCATTTTATTTTAACAAACCATTATTTTACTTTTGCAAAAATAGTTAACCTGCTATATTTGGAATCACGTTAGATGTTCTTTAGCTATTTGAACTATCAAAATAGTATCTTCCGTATAGTTCTTCATCACCAATCACAATATCTTAATCACTTTCACAAAATGTCATTGCTGTCTTTCTCCTTTAATATAAACTTTACTTTATAAACAAAAAAAGTGCATGATTTGTGTAATTCTTTATTGCAAAATTTTTTATTTGTTAAAAACTAATTTTAGTAAAATTTACTTTTGCTTTGTCCCTTTTTTCTCTTCGATGTCAGTTTCAATATTTGAAGTATCTGCTGCTTTCTCTAAGTGTGACTGAGCTTCTTCATAAACACAAATCTATGTACGTAAAATCATTTATCAATATCTAATGAAGATGTAATTGAAATTTTTGCGGCAAAAGCAGGCCCTATGAGAGTGCAATTGGTGCACCGCATAAAAATTAATGAATTTTAATGAAAAACCCATGAAAATTAATGAATTTTTTAGTTTTTAAAAAACACTAAAAGTTTAAAAAAAAAACTAAAAACATAGTTTAAAAAACTTTTTTTAATCGTTGGAAATCTTCTTTAAACATTCTAAAGACATTCAGAACATATAATTTAAACAAATGCCTGTTGGAATATTGGATTTAAAATAAGTGATATTAAATGAGACTATAGTCGTATTGTAAAGCAGGCCTAAAATAAATTTGCACCAGCACATGATTATCCTCTTCAGTGCCCTGGTCAAAACATACAGTTCAATATCTAATTCAATTATTTTACATTTTTTTATAGTAATATGCAAACCTGTAGTGTATAAAATCCTAGCAGGGTATATCTTCCAATCAGAGGTTGATGCCTGCAAGGTTGTGACAGCTTTACGAATCGCAGCGGAACTTTTAAATGGCAGCCAGAAGCATTTCCCATCATTTTTCATCCAACTTTTAGCAATCACTTCCACTTCTTTAATTTTTCCATTTAAAGTTCAACAATGGCAAATGAAATTTCAATATTCTGGTGCAATTTAATTCTAAACAATCTTATATAAGTTACAAAATAAAATTAAAAATACATTAGAGATTAAAAACAATGAACTTTGTAAAACGCTTTTTAGATTTGTTAATGTAAAACACCAGTGTAAATATTTTATTATTTCTATAAACATACCAGGTATTTGTTTCACACAAAAAATTTATAAATTAAAATGCATTAAACTCACTTTAAATTTGTTCAATGAACTACATATTTGACAAATTTACAAGAAATTTTACAAAATGACACATGCACAGACATTCTTTAAAAATTGATGGTCTGCAAGTATAATCAAAGTTTGTGTTTTTAATTCAAGAAATCAGTGATCATAAGCAATATCACAATGTCTAAGCACAAAAAAAGCATAACCACCTTTTTAAACAGGTATCATCAAGCCTTTCTTCAAAAGTTCTTTTTTTTTCGGAAAAATTGTTTTTAGGTTGGCTAATGAATTTACATAACAAACGTCTAAATAAGATGTTTCAAAACAATCAGGAAAAAACTTTCGAACTGAATGAGGATTTAGAGCCTTGCATTTTACAAGATCTACCAAAACCTCTTCTACTAAAACAAACCCTTTGTCTTGAATAAAATAAACTCTGTCTCATAGATTTGATTTGATCTTTTTATTTACCACTTGGGCAGAAATTTCTTTACCATTCCTTTCTCTAAGAAAAATATCCAACTTTTTTCTCTCATCTAATTGATTCACTATTTGGGCAACAGTCTGATGTGATTTTTGCACCATTTTTTTAATTCAACCCAAAAAGTTTTCAAAAGGAAAAGCTGATAGATGATCAAGACTCTCCCCAAAGTTAACACAGTCATCAGCTAAATGAATCATGCTATCAACATTGTATATTACCACGATCTCCCCATACAAAATTTGTACTTCTCTGACAAACTATATAAGCAGCTGTTTAGCAAATGCCACTAACAATTCATTTTTGGCCATTTTATTAGAAAGCAGTATGTGCATAGCAATTGAAAGAGAAATAAATAAGTCATAGTTTTATTTATTTTTCCTTTTTAAAACAACAGGTCCAGCATAAAGCAGAATAATCGAAACTCTGTTGCTTTCCACTTCTCAAGTTCATTTAAAGATCGTGGTCTATGTTGAAAATTGGATGGTGTATAACTTCGTAAATTTATGAGTTCATTTGAAATACTGTCTTTAACAGATTGACTTATTCTAATACATCGGGGACCTTTACACCAGTTTGTTAGAAGTTTTTTAACTACCCCAAGACATACAAGGTGCATATAGTCTAATGGGAATTCAATTACCATTGGGAAATTTAACTGAACAAGTGGAGAAAGACTCTTAAGCTGGTGACCTTCTTTATAAAAAATATTTTTAAAAGCCATGTCAGTACAAAGTAAAGTAGTCGTTTCCAATAATCTTACGCCATGTTTTTGTGTGCCAACTGCCATACATCTTTCACAGCTATGATAGCCACTATGCCCTATAATGCATTTAACAAATGCTCTTGCAGACGCATCACAAACAAAAGCTTTAATAATCACCAGCAGCTGTTTATACCCATTAGTTTGCAATTTTTTCATTTCAAGAATAAAATCTTCAAAGCACTCATCCAAATTGTTTGGTTTTCCCTGACCATGCCAAATTGCAACAGCATAGGATCCTTTTCTGTTAATTGTAACTAGTATAGGCCAAATGGAAGTCTTTTTACTATTGCACATAGGTGCACCATCAATACTTACAATTAGATCAAGCTTTTCCTTATTTCCAACTGTTGATATGTAATAATCAATTGCACTTTTAACTCCAAGATATATATAATCGCCTCCACTGACATATAAAACATTAACTTTTTGAAGAGATTTTTGTAATGTCTGCCAGCATTTTGGTATAGATGGAGTAAATTTATTTAAGTGAAATAAAAGTGCATTTAAAGCTTCATCTTTTATACAGTATTTTAATAACCACTCATATAAAAAATCTTTTGTTGAAGTTAGAGTATCAATACTACTGTATAAACTATTTTTAAATGCAATGTCGTCAACATCACAATAATTAGATTCAACTTTACTTAAACAAAATTTATTTTCTGGCGAAGTGATTGAAAACATCAATATATCACTGTGCACATCTTCAGAAACTTCAAAAATCTTTTGAATGTCTAAATCTAGATGAACACAATTTCCTCTACCAACAATGTTGCACTCTTCAAGAAGACATTTTATTCTTTTTTCAGTATTTCGTTTTTCTTTCATAAATTCTCTCATATATAGGCTTCTGTCATATTTAGCCATTATTATCTTTATTTTATTACATCACAAAAGAAAAAAAAATAAAGGCATTATTATTCTTATACAGAAAAAATCAATTTAAAATGCATTTTGTACTATATGATTTAAGTTTGAAGTCAGAATTTATCAGGCAAATACTTGCAGCCATTAATAATTTGCTATAATAATAGTAATGTTATTATAATAAGCATTAATAAGCCAAATGTCTGCTAAGTTGTGACTTTTTCATGTTAAATTGTTAAAATATTTATCTTAAGATGTTCTATTATCCTCAAATAGTTAAAAACTACCCTAATTTCATTAGGATAAACTTTATTCAAGAACTGAAAAAATAATTACTTAATAAAATATATGTTTTTCAATAAGTTTATACTCATTTTATACCGTATAATACAATTAAAATTTGAACAAACGTTTTATAACCACCAAAAATAACAAAAATATCCCAGCAGAAAATGCTCAGCAAATTACTGTTAGTAAACGGCTCAATAAATTTGTTTTTTGTCAACAGTAAATCAACGAACGCTCAGTGTTTGTAAATAAACGTTGATTTGCTGTTGATAACATTGCTGTTGCAACAACATCCATTTATGGTTGATCGCCGTTGATCGCTAATATCAACGCAAAATCAACGTTGATCAACATCAAATCAACACTTCATTTTTTAGAGGGTTATTATTTTTTTATATATTTTTTTTTATTAGCAATGGAGAGTATATGACTGAATTTACGGTTTGTATGCAAGATTTGTTTTCGCTAACAAAAGAAAAAAAGATGGAAGAAGAGGTGAAATTTAAAGAAGAAATGACAGAAGAAGATTTTGAAAAATACATAGAAAAAATGTTAGAAGAAGAAAAGACGAACGAAACAGACGTAGATGAATACATAGAAGAATTAAAACTACAAATGTTGTAAGCAGGACCGTGCACAGGATTTGGGGGCCCCGAGCATTCTTCAGTTTAGGGGCCCACCCCCTTTACTCCAAAAAAGAAAGGCCTGCTTAAATTTTTTTATTATATTACTGGAATATAAGTATAATTAAATAGTCAAGCTGTTGTTTCTTAAAATATTATTTTTCCTGTCTTTTGTTTAGCAAACTTTTCAATCACATCATGGAAATCAATATTTTTTGCTAATAGACACTCGATACTCAAAATGGCGAGGTCACTTGTTCGTTCTTGTCCCATAGTTGAGCGCAAAAAATTCTTAATGAGCTTTAATTTACTGAATGAACGCTCACTTGAAGCCACTATCACTGGAATTGAAGCAATAATACGCAATGCAATTACTATATTTCTAAAGAGTTCTCCAAGCTTCATTTCAGAAAATTTGTTTAATAAGTCAAATGGGGCAAGAGGTCCCTTTCCAAAATTTGCAGTATGAATTTGTTTTATGTGAAGCAATTCTTTATTCAGTTCATTTTCGGTCACATCACAAGAATATTTTTGAGAAAAATGTGACCAAGCACTCTTGATTTCTGCTTCAGACAGTTTTTGATACTTCCACAAAAAAGAGAATATAGAAAGGATTTCTTGAATTGCTGTGAAACGTGAAGTAAGTTCACCAATTACAGAATCAAAAATGTGATAAAAAACCGTTCTCCGAAATGTTGCCTCCTCTCCTGATTCTGCTTCTGTTAATTCCGTAATTTGTTCATCACCTTTAATTTGCTCCCCAAAAAAACTTTTGCGTTTCACTTTTCTGTGGATTGGAAATTCAGAACTGATTTTTGCAACATCTGCAACTAACTTGGCTTCTTCTAAAATTGTAGGCCATTCCTCCCGAACAGATTTGAGTTGACTAATCAATGCTTCAATATTTTCCACCCTAATATCAATAGTTGCTTTTCTTGCCTGAATGACCTGGTTGCAGCGGTCAATCAATGTGAGAACTTTCAGCCAAATTCCAGACATGAGAACACATTTGAAGAAGCTCATATATTTTAGGGCACCTCTAATCTCAGTTTTTGCTTTAGGCGTGAGATTCAACTCTTAACTTCTTTCAAAGATTCAATGATTTGGCTCAAGTGATTATAGAAAGGGCGAATGCTGTCAAGTCTCTCAGTCCATCGTGTTCCTGATTGTCCATGCAAAGACACACCGTGAAGTCTCTTTTGCAATATTTCCCAGCGTTGCGGACTAGCAGAAAAGATCGTATATACGGTTTGAACAGTTCCAAAGAAAGTCTCAGCATCTGTACAGCTTGAGGCAGCATTCTGTCCACACAAATTCAATGAATGACAACCACAGTGTGAGAATACAGACAATGGGTTCTTCTTTTGTAGGATTGCTTGAACACCCTTATATTTTCCTGACATGTTGACTCCATTGTCATAGCCTTGGCCACGGCAGTCTTCAAAACAAATTTTTAATGTTTCCAAAGTTTCCAGAATTAATTCCGCAATATCAGATCCAGTCTTCTTGGCACAATCTGCAAAGATCAAAAACCGCTCTTCAATTAAAAATTTTCCAGGTTCTTTTTCATGTACATATCGAATGACAAACGAACTTTGTTCAGTATGGCTCACATCAGGAGTGGCATCAACCATAATTGAAAAATACTTTGCAGACTTGCACTCTTCTATAATTTGCCTGCGAACCTCAGCTGCACAAAGGCCAATGAATTCATTTTGAGAACGATTTGACAAGTAATGCGCCTGAAGACGTTGACCCTTGTCCTGTGATTGTTTAACTTTTATCACATGTTCCTTAAGAATTGGGTCATAATGCGAAATCAGTTCCAGCAATCCTAAGAAATTTCCATTATGAGAATCTCCAATTAGGTCAGATATTCCACGAATAGCCAATCCACGTTCACCAAGAAACAGAATCACATCCAAGATTCGTTCCAAGATTTTTCTCCAGATGTCAGCTTCATTGAGAATTTGGCGATTCATCAAATGTTCAATTGACTGATCAGTTTTCATTCGAGCTTTTAATTCACGCCACTGAATGTAGTATTGTTTATGGATTTTCGAATGCTCATGTTCAGGAATTCGACTGATGAGATTCTTCCACTTCTTTTCATATCCCCATCCTCCAATCATTGCAAGGGATGAAGTCATGTGTGGAAGTTGATTTCTAGGTAAAAATAATCGGCATGGAAAACAAAACAATGCTGTCTTTGCTGGGCTAAATACAAGCCAATCCCGCGAGAAGGATTCCCAATTTGGCATTCTGTTTTTGTGAAGGAGAATTTCCTATAGAACAACTATTGGTACATCAAAAAGAATGCTCCACCAACAAATTGACATATGAATGCTTTGTATGCAAAAAAAAAGTTTAAGATCTTTTAAATCATGAATGTGAATATGATTGTGAAGGAATAAAAAAAAAGTTGTGTTTTTTTTGCAACACTCTTGTAAATAAAGAAACGTATGAAGAACACAGTGTTATATGTTTTCAATATTACAAAGATAATGAAAAGCAATACCAAAAAGAACAACAAACAAATTTAAGTTATTTAAATCTAAATATCAATAATTGTATGCTTACTATGAAAAAAATTTTAAAACTTCTTTTTATAACTTTTTTTATGTAATGATTATATATATATATATATATATATATTATATATATATATATATATATATATATATATATATATATATTTAAACAACTTTAAAAAGTATTCTACACAATAGAGTGCTCAATGTTCTTAAAGGGTTTATGCGAAATATAAAACATTTTCTAAGAAAATATAAAACATGTTTTAAGAAATTATAAAACATTTTTTCAGAAAATATAAAACATCTTTTAACAAAATATAAAACATTTTTTAAGAAAATATAAAATATTTTTTAAGAAAATATAAAATATTTTTTAAGAAAATATAAAATATTTTTTAAGAAAATATAAAATATTTTTTAAGAAAATATAAAACATTTTTTAACAAAATATAAAACATTTTTTAAGAAAATATAAAATATTTTTTAACAAAATATAAAACATTTTTTAAGATAATATAAAACATCTTTTAACAAAATATAAAACATTTTTTAAGAAAATATAAAATATTTTTTAAGAAAATATAAAACATTTTATAAGAATTTATAAAACATTTTAGTTATTTAAGAGTGCATTTATGATGTATAAAGTTATTCATAAATTTCTAAAGAATAAATTGTATTTTTTTAATATAACTAAAACTCATTATATTTAAAGATATAATATAAATAAAAAAGTATCCACTTTAAAAAAACCCTTGCCTTGCTATGCCTTTTAATCAATCAATCAATATATTTCCACCTTAATAACTGTATATAAAAATACAAAAGTGAGGGACATTTACTAACAGTTACAAACTGATGATGCGTAAAGACCTACGATGGCATAAAAAACAATTATTGTAAAAAATAAAAACATCAATAATATCAACTAAAAATAATAATAACAAAATAATAATAAATGATAATAATAATAATAATAAATAAAAGCAATAATAACAAAATAATAATAATAATAAATAATAATAATAACAATAAACAATAATAATAATAGATTTAATGAGGCAAATCATAACAAATAATAATAAAATAATATCTAAGATATGGTAAGGCATATTGTATTGTTAGTAAGAAGAAGTTATTTTTTTTTTAATTTTTTTTTTTAATAATTTTTTATGTATTTTATAATTTATACATTAAATTTAAATTTTTTGTATTTAATTAAAAATAAAATAAAATATTTAATGTGATAATATATTAAAGTGAAATATATTATGAATAAAGTGAAATTTTATATATTATGAATAAAGTGAAATTTTAATTTTTTATTTTTTTATTATATTGTTTCAATATATTTTAATCATTTTTTGTTTGTTTGTTGTTGTTATATATGAATACATAAACACATACCTACAAACGCACCCATACTCGCAAACATATATAACATACCTACAAATACACCCATAAACACTACCATACAAAAACACCCATAAACCCATACCTACAAATACATCCAAACACACAAACATAAATAACACCCTTACACAAACATACATACAGTTATACATACATATACACACACATACACACACACTCATACAACACATATGTACCTATACACAGATACATATGCACAGATTTTTTTTTTAGTACCTATACACAGATACACAGTACCTACACAAAGATTTTTTTTTTAGTTTTCTAGTTTTTATATATCGTTATTTTATTTTAACGCAACGTTTTGTTTAACGTTTATTTAACGAGTTACTTTGTTTTGTATTTTTATTATTGACATTTTTATTTAAAGCGGCTTGGTGATAAGACAGAACTTGTCTTCTTTTTGCCCCAGCCATGTATTTATATATTTGTATTGCATAAACTTGTAAACTTTTCTTATCGGCGAAATACATAATAATAATAATAATAAAGATACATACATACACATATACTCATACATACGTACGTATGCATATATATATATACACACATAGTTAATGTAAACAATCACATATATCATACACATATATACTCTACAAAGATATACCTATACATACACATATACTGATATATTTATTTTGTGTAAGATACAGATTTAAGATTGTGGTTGTGGATATTAGCTGTAAACATGAAATAATTGTTGAAGACCGATGGTATATTTTGGTGTATAACGTCCCATGCGAAGGCACTGTTCAACAAGTAGATCACAATGAAATTGATCTACTTGTTGAACAGTGCTTTCAATAGATGAATGAAATTAGATCAAATGATCTAATTTCATTATTTTTGAAAGACTATATAGTACATCAGAGTCAAAATTATTTGGCTGAAGATGGATTATTCTCAAAGACTTATTTTGTAGATTTATAAGGTTCTTTGTATTTAAAGTATAATTCTGTCCCCATATCTGGCACCCATAGTTAAGGTGTGACCCAAAGATGGCATACCAGATATTTAATAAGGTTTCATAGTCTACAAATAGTCTTTTTGCTAGCATCCCATTCGCACGACTCAGTTTAAAAGAGATCGACTTTAATTGATGATTAAAAAAAAGGTTTTCATGTAGTATTACACCAAGGCACTTGATTTTATCAATACTATATAGTTTTTGGCCACTTATTCTGAAATTTGATTTTTTTCAACTTTTTTGCCTTTAGATTTAAAGAGAGTAATTTCGGTCTTTTTTGTATTTAGTGAAATTTTGTTTGCACGTAACCACTGAACCAAACATGATAAGTCATAGTTTAGATGTTTGTTTAATTTTTTCAGGTATTTTTCAACAATTAAGAGGTTGGTATCATCAGCAAAATGATAGGTTTTGGAATATTTGATACATGTGTTGAGATCATTTATATCTACAAGAAAGAGAAGAGGACCAAGGATTGAGCCCTGAGGAACACCTGTTGATATTGGTTTAATAGTAAAAGATGTATTAGCAATATCCACGAATTGAACACGATTTTAAACAAGTACGATTTAAACCATTGGAGAGCAATTCCTCTGACACCATAATGACATAACTTTGATAGCAGGATTTCATAATCAACTGTGTCAAATGCCTTTTGTAGATCCACGAACACTCCTCCAGCAAACTGTTTTTGATCAAAAACCTCTCTTATTGTTTCAGTAATATCCAATTAGGGCATGGTTTGTACTATGATTTTTGCGAAATCCATATTGCAGCCTATATAAGATATTTGACTGATGTAGAAATTTGAATAACCTAATATACATGGATTTTTCGATTAGTTTGCTAATGTTTAATAGCATTGAAATAGGTCTATAATTACAGTGATTTTGTTTGGAGCCATTTTTAAAGATTGGTATTACATTAGCAAGTTTAAATGAGTCTGGGTAGATTCCAGGTTTAAATGATTCATTTATTATGACACTTAAAGGGTAACTGAGTTCTTGAGGTGCAAGAATAAGTATTTTTGAGGGAATACTGTTCGGCCCAATACCTTTTTTTGGATTCATGATGGATATATAGTCTATAATTTCTTGAGGAGTAACTGGAGATATAAAAAATGAGGTAGGATTGCAGTTTTTAAGATAGCAGCTGAAGTCATTTCTCGGAGGTATAATATCTGATGCAAGTTTTTCTGCTATTGTAGAAAAGTACTCATTTAAAGTATTTGCAATTATTTTTTTGTCTGTGATATTTTTGTTATTTATTGTTAAATTATCTAAAACATCATTATTCTATGATTTTAAATTTATTATGCTCTTTATTCCTTTCCAGGTGTTTCTTAGGTTGTCTACATTTTCATTAAAATATTTTGAGTAGTATAACTTTTTAGAGTATCGAATTAAATTGTTTATTTGATTTCTATAAGATTTAAACCGCTGAAAGTATTCTAATTTTAATTTCTGATTTTTACATTTTATAAATTTTATGTGTATTTTATTTTTTATTTTGATAGACTTAATAATCCCAGATGTAATCCATGGTTTAGATAAAGTTTTTTGTGTTTCTTTCGTAATCAGTTTGAATGGAGCATGATAATCAAGAAGCTTGTTGATAATTTCCAAAAAATTTGTAGTTGAGTTATTGATATTTTTATTTGCTTCTTGAATAACAGGATCCCAATATGTGACTTTAAGTTGTTCAAGAAATAGTTTCTTGTCAAAGTTCTTAAAACATCGTCGATGTATCTTGAGGTGTATTTTTTCAAATTTTCTGGAAGGTATTGCAATAAACTGTATAAGGTGGTCAGCTAGAGAGAATGTTAGGTTGCCAGATATGAGATTCGGTTTGTAAAAGTTTAGAAATATATTGTCTATAAGTGATTTTGATTATGGTGTAATTCTAGTTGGTTGGGTAATAAAAGGAAATAGAGAGTAAGAACACATGGAGTCAAGAAAATCAGAAACATCATTAGAAGAATCTCAGTTTAGGAGATTAATGTTGAAGTCCCCAAGGATAATTATGTCCTTGTTTTCAATAGACACTTTTTCAGTGAGTGTTTGTAGGTAGAAATTATTAAACTCTGCAATAAACATACAGGGTTGGCGGTAAACGCATCCCACAATTTTTTTTTTTTTTTCTGGGTGTAAAACTTCAATAAAAGTTTCAAAACCCATCTTCTCATATTACAATACCAACCACAAAATTCAATGCCAATTGTCGGTATAAGCCAATTTAAAGTAGCCTTAACTTCATTGCTAGTTTTTGGAAACGGCCTTATAGAAGTATAATTAGCTTTAAGACAACTAAAGTATTCCTCGATCGGGTTTAATTGCGGTGAATAAGGTGGCAAAAAGTAAACTGAAACATTGGATTGGCTGAGCAAATTGATTACATCTCTTCGACGATGAAATGCGCAATTATCCAATACTAATACAAAATGCAGATTTGTTTAGAAATACGGTCTTAAATTATTGGTTATAAAATCACAAAAAATATTGCCATTATAGGCACCATCCACTATCTTAAAGCTTAGAATACCATTAACTGTTATAGCGGCCATTAGACTTACATTCTTTCCACGATTTGCTGGCACTGTAACAAAACATTTTGTATTCTTTATAGAATAGCCATATTGCTTAGAAGTATGTAAGTTAAAGCCTGTTTCATCTAGAAATACTAAGTTATTGTCAGGAATCGTCCTGCAAAAACTTTGTCTTAAATCAATGCTTTGCGGCGAGTTCCTTTCTTTTGGTACTAATGTAAGTCGTTTTTTAGTGAACTCCATCGACTTCATATACTTAGATATTGTTGGTATAGATACATTAATATTCCTTTCAATGAGAATGTTTCTCAATGATGCTAAAGTATGGATGGATCATGCTCAATTAAGAATCGAGTTTCAGATTCGATTTTTTTACTGATGTGATTTCATCATCACTAAGTCCTTTACTGATTTTATCAGAAACAGAACATGTTGCAGAAACTGATATTTCAACTTCTTCCGCTATTTCTTTTAACTTCATTTCTTTTAGAATTGACTTTCTTATTGTTCTTACAATATCCTTTGTAATAAGTGTTCTTTTTTTCCTTTCTCTCTCATTTTCCATTTATCAGTTAAAACAACAAAATAAAGCTTGAATAATATATTTTAATTATAAGCATGGTAAGGCATGATAACATATGTATTGCATTTAAAAAGTTTACTTTGGATAAAAAAAAGCATTTATTTTATATGGATATAGTAATTTTTCTATTTTTCATTGTACTTGATATAAACTTAAAACTATAACGAACATTACTCACCATTTTAAATCTTTTAAGTTTGGAATAAAAGTTTTATATCTTATAAATATAAAACTTTTATTCCATACTTAAAAGTCTGATTCCAAACTTTAAGGTATAATAAAAAGTTTGATAATAGACTCAAAAAATTATACTTTTAAGGCACTTACAACTGACAACTAATTTACTACCGCCATCCTTTTTTTTATTTTTTATAGTTCTCTTCTTTGTCATGAATAAACCTCATAAATTCTAAAGTGTTAAGGAGTAATTACGTAATTAAATGTTTTATATTTTCTTAAAAAATGTTTTATATTTTCTTAAAAATCGTTTTATGTTTTCGTAAAAAAAGTTTTATATTTTCTTAAAAAATGTTTTATAGTTTCTTAAAAAATGTTTTATATTTCGCATAAACCCTGTAAAAGAACAGAGCAATTATATATTAGTAGAAAATCACTTAACTAAATTTTTTTCCATTTGACACTGTGTTTCATCAACAAAGATTCATCAGAAATGAATTATCAAATTAATAAAACTTCAATTTATACAAAAAATTAAATTACAGGAAGTTGCAAATGTCTTAACTACTGTAAATTTTCACACATTTGTGGAATTTGCTGACACTATTATAAAAAGAATTCTTTAGAAATGATTACTTTTTTTAAAATGCTATTTTTTTTAAATGTTTTTTTAAAAAGTGTTGTTAATATAAATTTTATTTGAATTCATTTATTTTTATAGTTTTTTAGGAGAAACTTATTTTCGTGCCTACATTTAGAAACTAATTCCGATCTTTTGTTTAATAAGCATTCTTGATTTGCATGTGCAATTATTTCAAATTTTTCTTGTAGGCATAGTATGCATTTTTGGAAATATTGTTGTATGCAGGCGCTGTTTTAAGGATAGACCAATTCAGTATAAAATCAACAATTTTTTTTTCTTTTAATTCCCATATATATTTTGACAGCATGGTGTCTTTTGAATACTTTTTATTCTAGAAAGATTGCTTATGATTGGCAAAACGTTTTTTCCATTCACCCTCTGTTATGCCAATATATTGTTTATCAGGTACATTCTTAGAGGAAATATTGTTAAAATAAAAAATTAAAATATTGTTATATGCAGCGCCTGCATATAACAATATTTCCAAAAAATGCATACTATGCCTACAAGAAAAATTTGAAATAATTGCACATGCAAATCAAGAATGCTTATTAAACAAAAGATCGGAATTAGTTTCTAAATGTAGGCACGAAAATAAGTTTCTCCTAAAAAACTATAAAATTAAATGAGTTCAAATAAAATTTATTTAACTACACTTTTTAAAAAAAAATATTTTAAAAAAAAGCATTTTAAAAAATGTAATCATTTCTAAAGAATTCTTTTTATAATAGTGTCAGCAAATTCCACAAATGTGTGAAAATTTACAGTAGTTAAGACATTTGCAACTTCCTGTAATTTAATTTTTGGTATAAATTGAAGTTTTATTAATTTGATCATTCATTTCTGATGAATCTTTGTTGATGAAACACAGTGTCAAATGGAAAAAAATTTAGTTAAGTGATTTTCTACTAATATATATATATATATATATATATATATGTATATATATATATATATATATATATATATATATATATATATATATATATATATATATATATATATATATATATATATATATATATATATATATATATATATATAATCTCGTACATCAAAAGTTTGTTTAATTTATTCCATGGGCTCCATGTTGTATCTTCTTGGATACATTATAATCAGTAGGTATTTTATATTAAGAGTCTCTTGTTACGAATAAGTTTTATAATATAACTACAAGAGATGCACGTTTCTTTTGTGCGGTTCGTAAACATATATACAATAATAAACCTCATGTATATAAGAATAAATAAGAAGCGGAAAAAGTTAAACACGTGCGTAATCGCGAGCAACATTCCCCGGCCAACTAATTGCTACTAAAGAGTTTAGTGTCATTTTCGTTACAAAACTTCACTTAAATGATTTCTTCATTTGTCGCTCTGTTTAAAATTTCTAAAAGATACAGTTTATTAATAGAAATAATTTATTAATAATTTATTAATAGAAATTATTAATTGTTTATTTTATATTCTAAAAGATACAGTTTATTAATAGGTCTTTGAATGATAATTTCTTTTCCATTGCTAATGTATTTAACTTCTGCTAAACGGATCTGTTTATCCTGTGATTTGATTAGTTTCTGAACTATTCCTGTTTTCCATAATCCTCGCTTAATATTCGGGTTGTGTATTAGTACAACATCGTTTATTGAGATTTGGTTTGTACCTTTTCTCTTAAAGTGCTTATGATATTCTCGCAGTTCAGTTACATATTCTTCTCTCCATCGCTTCCAATAGTGATTTAAAATATCGTCAATGTACGTACTACGTGTATTTAAGTTGTACTCTATATTACTATCTTTAATCGCTAAGAAGTTTAATTTTCTGCCATATAGTAAATGATTAGGCGTCAATGGAGTGCCTCCAGGTTTATCATATGTTAATGTAATTTGGCGATTATTGATGACAGCTTCAACTTCAGCTAAAGTAGTTAGAAGTTCTTCGTATGTAAGGCGTGCATTTGCAATTTCTTTGCGGAGTCAACGTTTTGTCAAAGCAACAAGCCTTTCGAAGAATCCTCCCCACCACGGTGCAGCAGCAGGGTTGAAATGCCATGATATGCCACGAGATGTGATAAAATCTTGGGTGACTTTAGAGATAAATTGTGAGCCATTGTCTAAAATGAATTCCACAGGTGCTTCTCGTTTTGCTGTAACTCTTCGTAAACTACAAACACACGATTCAGCTGATAAATCAGGAACCAGATCTAAAAACAAAGAGCGTGTAGTACAACATATATATAGAAAAATCCAAGTTTTATATACAATACTGCCCTCATATATATTTTCAATATATAAAGGGCCAGCATAGTCCACACCTGTAAATTTAAAGGCATGGTCATCATTAAGTCTGCTTAAGGGTAAAGGGGGTGGTAAGGGGTAGGAGTAAGGCAGCCCTTCAAAACGTTTGCACAAGTGACATTTTCAAATAAGTTTTTTGATGAAATTTCTTGCTTTTGGTATCCAAAACAGGCTGCGTAGTTGGTTCAATGTTTCTTTTACTCCATTGTGCATTACTATCGAATGATGAAAATAAATAACTAAATCAGAAAATTCGGAATAACGTGGTAAGAATATAGGATATTTCATGTCAAATGAGATCGGAGCATTTTCTAGACGCCTATAGCAGCGTATAATACCGTCAACGTCGCGTAGATTTAAATCGCGTTGAATTTGTTTATAGTTCTTTGAACTGCAGACAGTTTGTAGGGTATATCGAACCCAAACTTTTAAAGCATTGTCGATATCCAAAGAATCTAATGGAGATAATTTCAAGTTTTCGTTTGCTTTCTTCTTCTTGAGGTTTTCAATAAATCTTAATACTAAAGCTGTAGTACGTAATAAAGGTGTGTAATTGTTAAGTTTTTTAATGTCAATAATATTTAAATTAATACAATTGTTACTTGCAACAATATTAGTCACAATTTTGTCTAAAAAAATTGAGGTGTGTTTTGCTATATCAAATTTAGGCCAATCATTAGGGCTGTTACATAGAAACGAAGGTCCATTAAACCAATGTTTACAATTTTGTAAATTTGCTAAATCTGTGCCTCTTGAGACTAAATCTGCTGGGTTTTTATTAGATTCCACATATTTCCAGTGGATAATATCAAAATCGTCTCTCATTTTACATACGCGTTTTTGTACAAAGGTATGATAAACTTTTTGAGTGTTATTTATCCAATACAAAACAATAGTAGAATCACTCCAGCATATAATATCTTTCAACTTAAAAATTGGGGAAAGTTCTTTTAGTACTTTTCCTTATTGGGGTAATTCTAGATTTTGAAGTAATAAGTGAACAATGGTGTTGGTTATTAATTAGAGAGTATAGTAAATAGATACATCAACCATAAGCATTCAGATTGGCGTCACTAAAACCATGTAATGTAAATCATAATGATCAATACACCACCTTTGAATAATGATGCTTTGAGAGGAATGGAAATCATCGAAAATATCTCTTCACACTATTAACAAATTACCTTCTAGTTTAGTGTCCCATCCTATTTTACTTAAGCATCTTTCTTGAAAGAAGATTTTGCAACGTACTACTACTGGATTGATAATACCGAGTGGATCAAAGATGCTTGCAATGAATCTAAGTGTATGTCGTTTTTTCGGGATTGCTTCGCTTTATGATAATATATTTCTTAAATTAAATGTTAAAATGTCTTTTTTCTTGTTCCAATTTAAACATAATACTTTAATAGTGTCAAGACTTTGAAATTTTTGTTAATTTACTAAATGTTCTAATTTTTTACAGTTCGATTCAAATTTTCGTAAATTAAAACCTGCATCTTGTAGGTGATGTTTACACTTCTGCATCTTGTAGGTGATGTTTACACTTCTGATAAAATAGGAATGCTGTGTTTATACAATCAGCTCCGGCGTTAAGGTCGTCTACATGAAATGAGTTTATGAGTTTGTCAGCAAAATTTGAGCACTGTCTATGCACCGTTCTGCATGTTTTATTAATGTTGCAGATAAAAGGAATGGAGATGATGTAACTCCGAATAATACTCTACATAGTCTGTAGGAAATAATTTCTTTCGTATAAATGTTGCTTGTATTAATGTCATTAAGATCTTTAAACCATAGAAAACGAACGTAATCACAATCCAAGGGGGATAACGATATTTGTAAAAAAGCTTTTTCTATATCTGCTATAAAAGCAATCTTTTGTGAACGAAAACGTAATAAAACACCATAGAGGGATGTTGTCAATGAAGGTCTTGCATAAAGACATTCATTTAATGATGGGCCATCTGCTGCACTGCTGGCGTCAAAGGCGATTCTCACCTTACTAGTAAATTTGTCATCTCTCAAAACAGGTCGATGAGGTAAGTAATGTATCTGTCTATGATCTTTAGCTTCATCAAGTACTGGTTCGATAATACATTGTAAAAGTTGATCTTTTATAATGTCATTGTATGATTGGAGAAGTGCCTTGTCTTTGCTTAGTCTTTTTTGCAAGTTTTTAAATCGATTAATGGTTAAATTGTAGTTGTCACAAATTGGAAGGTGGTTTTCTTTAAATGACAGTCCGACACTATATTGCTTTTGGGCCTCGTTGTATTTAATAGTGTGTCGAAAATTGTCAATGATTTCAAAGTTGGAATTGTCAAATTCCCCTATGCCCCAGATTGATGCCATGGAGTTTTTTACTAATGATTTTGAATGTGATGAATTTACCAACATAACATAAGTAGTGTAGACACAACAACATGATTCATTATTGCTGATTGTCTTATCAATGTTAATAGGACCACTGAGTAAGTAACCCAGCACAGATGTTAATGCAATTGGATGATCATCTCGATGTCCTCTAATGACACTGTCTTCAACAAATGACCAATAAAAGTCAGCTCCAATTAGAACATCTACCTTCATACTATCACTATTCAAGCTATAGTCTGCTAATTTTAGTCATTATAAATTACTATACTTTTGCTTGGTCTGATTAACATACTGACCATTAAGAGGGGAACATATTTCTTTTACATAACAGGTTATTTTTATTGTTTGACCAAGTAGACATTTAATTTGTAGTTCAACTTGATCCAAAATCTCTGTTGTGTTGTTGTTACCGAATGTTTTTATATTAATTTCTTTCTTACCCAATGTTCGAAGTCTTAATTTATTACGTAATTCTGGAAAAATATAGCTTAATTGCAAGCAATTATCAAAAAGGATCCTACCTTTATGTAAATTGGCACGGTTGTCTAAAACTTGGGTTGATGCAGTTTGCAGTAGAACAGATTGATGTCCTTTAGAAGTAGCCTCAGCAACTGAAGTCAATTTACCAACAGATTGATTTTGTAAGTTAAAATTCTGAATATCAATACATAAGGCAGCATGATGATGTTGACCACATTTTAATCATTTTATACGAGACAAGCATTGTTCACTTATGTGTCTACTTCCTAAGCATTTGAAACAAAGTTTTTTATCACTGATTATTTTCTTTCTGGATTGAATATTCGTTACTGTCCTACAGTTTTATGGTTTGTGAGGTTGTTCGCAAAATAGACATTTGTCTAGCCTCTGTACATTTCTTGGATTGATTCTTTCGAAATAGGAACTTTGGTTAGTATTATTTTGTCTTGAATTCTGTTGATGTGGTCCCCTGTTGAATGAATTTGAAGGATAGGTTCGGTTTGATTCTCTGCTGTTTATACCCGTGTGAAACGTTTCAGTAGTAGAAAATCTATCTGATTTATCAAATGAGTTATTTGATGTGTGTTCTCGCGCACACAATTCAGTCTTTATAAGATCAATTATAGCTTTAACGTACCAGTTGTCGTTGCTATTAAATTGACAATTAATAATTAGTGTTAATTCTTCTGGAATCTTTTCTAAGATTATTGGGATGAGTAGAGGTCCATACATGTCACTACTGGTACCTAAATTTTCAAGATTTCTGATCTGTATTTCTAAACAGTCAATAAATTGTCTTAATTTATCAATTCTGTTTATACTAATGATCCTTTCTAATGATAAAAGTTTACGCATATGTGTTGATATAAGAGCTTGTTTATTATCATACCTTCTTGTAAGCATATTTAGTCTAGTTTTATAGTTTTCATTTGTTAAGGCAAGCCCAGTAATAGAGGCTACCGCTGGTCCTTGGAGTAAGTTACGTAAGTAGGTCATTTTTTGAATGTCTGATAAATCCTCATCGTAGTTGATTATACAATTGAAAGTTTCGATGAATGATACCCAATTTTCAGCTTTGCCACCAATCTAGTTTTAGTATAAGAAACTTGACAGTTTTTTTTTTTAGTATTGCTAGATAAACTTGAAGAATCAGTTTTTGGACCGTATTTTCGTAAGTGTTTGTTGATGATGGAAAGTTTTTTTTGTACATAAAAGGTTAAAGTCTATGGAAGTATCAACATTTTGTTGTAGTTCCTTGTCATGTTCAATAAGTAAAGAGATTTCTTCCTCGAGCTGATTTACTTTAGTAAACGTTTCATTTATTGTATCTCAAACAGAATTGATAAATTAAGACAATTTATTGACAGTTTAGAGATACAGATAAGAAATCTTGAAAATTTAGGTACCAGTAGTGACATGTATGGACCTCTACTCATCCCAATAATCTTAGAAAAGATTCCAGAAGAATTAACACTATTTATTAACCGTCAAGTAAACTTTGAAAATGATTGTCAGGGTTATTAGATAAAGTTTCAGATGATTTTTTAAAAAGTTTATATAAAAGTTTGATATTGACAGTTCTAATTCGACGTTTAAATTGTAAGTTTGACATTCTGACTAAATTAGCAAACCGTATAATCTGACAATGACAATAATCTAGTATCTGAACTAACTAGAGCTTTTTTAACAATAATTGATCACAACAAATATGCTCAAAAATAATGCAATGGTAAATTTAATGACGTCGAATGGTTCAGTCGAATGGAAGTAAACAAGTTGTATACTCATTAATAAGCAAAACACATATAATAACTCTTAAAGTATAACAATGTTCACTAATACTTAAACCTAGAATTGCATTTTAAATAATCACAAAATAAATGTATAAATAAAGTTAACGTAACTTATCCTCTCTAATCAAGAAGGTCTTTTTCTTTATCTTTAAAAATCTTGTACATCAAAAGTTTGTTCAATTTATTCCGTGGGCTCCATGTTGTATCTTCTTGGATACATTATAATCAGTAGGTATCTTATATTAAGAGTCTCTTGTTACGAATTGGCTTTATAATATAACTACAAGAGATACACGTTTCTTTTCTGCGGTTCGTGAACATACATACAATCAGGGGCGTCGCCTTGGAGGGGGTAGGGGGGGAGTCTCCCCCTCCCAGAATCTAGAAAAGAGAAAAGTTGGGAATTGCCTTGCTACGAGTTGGGACAGTTGGGAAATCAGTGATAAAATCAAAAAATATTTTCTAGTTAAATAAAACGAAAATATTTGCAAAAATCCATCAAAGATCAACTTTTTTGACTTGGACAAATAAATTTTACGTTTATTAAACGGCTTAAGGATCATTTAAACCAGTATCATGACCAAGATGAAAAGAATGACACGAATATTATTAACTTGGATACTACTGAAGTAAGCAGTGAAACAACAAATTGGACTTCACTCATGGGGAATTTGGGTGTTTTAATAGATAATCTTAAAGATTGTAATGACATTTATAAAAAATATTGTAAAGAAGAATTAGTAAATGAAAATTCGCTGCAATTGAAATTGTGAATGCAACAAGTTCTGTGGTGGAAATGTCAAAAAATGTTTTGAAAATAGGAAACGCTTTTATAAAAAAACTCGATACCAAAGCTCAAAATACTATAATTGACAAATCAGATTCATCAGCATTAATAAGCCATGAACCAGGTTTACGTCCACATACAATTACGGATAATCAAAAATTGTATTTATTCTCATTGGGGTGAGATCTTGGTCCAATATGAAAAGCTTTGGGAAAGACAAACTTGGAAAGCTTCAGGCGCACTTTACTTCTCAAGCACATAGAGTTGCATTAAGTGAATAAAAGTCGCTTTCTTATGAAAAAAGGGCATATAGATTACCTTATTGATAAATCCAATAGACTTGCTCTAGTAGAAGAGTAAAAAACTGAGGTGCAGAATATAAAAACTGTCGAATTTCTTATCGATACATGCAAGACTTTGAGAAGCCAAGGGCTAGCGTTTAGAGAGTCGGACAATGCTAATCAAGGTAACTTTGTTGCAGTTGTTAATCTTATCTCTCGCCACAATCCCACACTAAAAGCCTGGATTGAAGATAGAGCTCTTCGTCCATATAGAGTTACATACACGAGTCCATTGTCTCAAAATGAAATGATTAGTTTAATTGCAACTGAATTAAAGAGTAAGATCATTGATGAAATTAACAGCTCCATTTTTTTTTTCCGTGATGGCAGACACTACTCCCGATATGTCACAAAAGGACATAATAAGTATAGTTGTGAGAACAGCCAGTGTATAACAGCTTTTCAGTCGTATGACTACGCGAGTTAAATGTCTGGACAATTTAAAGGATTACAAAAGTATATAACAAAAGAAGTTGGCCATAATGCACCTTACATACCTTGTCAAGACCACAGAACAAACACTGCTCTTGAACATGCCTGCAATCTTAATGCTTTAGTACGAGAATTATTTAATGTCCTCGAACAGTTGCATATTTTCTTCACATCAAGCACAAAAAGATTTAGTTATTTGAAAGAAAAACTTGAAGACATTGACATTGCAATACAGCTTGTAAACCTGTCTAGAACAAGATGGACCGCACGAGCAAAATCTGTTAAGGCATTAAACCAGTGTTTGGAGAAGGTTATTGATCTTCTTCAGAGCATCTCAAATAATAAGATTTTTGATACTAACACGGGAACTAAGGCAATGGGACTTCTGGAAAAAGCAACAACTTTTGATATCATTATTACTCTTTTCTTCATGAAGAATATCATTGAGAAGATAAAAATATTAACAGAAATCTTAGAAAGTCCAAACTTCAATGTCATTGACAGTATTAATTAACTGAAAGTACTGCCAAGAACATACAAAATATCAGTAGCGATACAGATGCTATGAATAATTTGATTGAAAGTGCAGTAATATTTTCTACGAAATTACACATTGATGCAGAAAACGATTACGAACGACACCATAGATTAATAGCAATGGAGATAAAAGCTTTTTACCGGAAAGAAATCAAAGAGGTTGACTCTCTAGCCACGGGTTTAACCGAAAACTTGGTAGCATCAAAGGAAATATTTGCCCCTATCACCAAAATTTTTAGTATTCCGTTAAATAGGAATAATTTGAGTATTGAAAACTTAATAAAAGCAAGCAAATTTTTTCCTCCTGGATACAAGGATCATATTCCAGACATTCATGTGCTGAAAGGCCAGATGGAAATTTTGATAGATATCTGTTTAGAAGAAAGTGATGAAGATTTTAAGTCATCAAGAACATCAGCCAAGACGCTGCAAGACATTTTGTACTATGTTGTGAAGTTAAAGGATATACTGAAACAAGCCCATAAGCTATGCATTTTTATAATCACAGCTGCTCATGGTGTAGTATCAAATGAGCGTTCTTTCAGTCAACTCAAGATTGTAATATCACATCTGAAAACAACAATGAGTGACGAGAGATTGGATAGTGTCATGCTACTGAAGAGCGAAAAAGATCTTTGTAAAGGAGTTAACCCCGAACATCTTGTTAAACGGTGGGTTCAGTTGAAGAAACGTCATATTAAAATGAAATAGTAGACAAAAAATGATAGACTGATGATAAAATATTGTGCGTTTAAGTTTTGTAATTCCTTTGTACTAACTCATTTCCGTTAAATTTTAAACTGCTATATATGCTGCCAGAATGGTTTGTAAAGTTTATTGGATTTGTAAATTGTAACATTTTTTAGGACTAATACAATTTCACTATGAATAGGTAAAACTTTTAGACGTTTTTTGAGTTGAATATTTTGTATATATGTAAAGGAAGCTATGTTTTGTTAATAGAAGTTAATAAATACTGATATTTGGCAATTCATGAGAGTGAGTGCAGTGTAGTATAACAATCAGTAGATTTTGTATATAGGACAGAAATTGATTTCTTGAATTCTTCAATTATAAAAAACAGTTGTAAAAACTATGTTAAGCAGTTGGGAAAAACAAGGTTTCTTCCCATCCCCCCCCCCCCCTCCCTTGAATTTTCTCACGCAACGCCACTGCATACAATAATAAACCTCGTGAATATAAGAATAAATAAGAAGCGTAAAAAGTTAAACACGTGCGCAATCGCGCGCAACAATATATATATATATAAATATATATATATATATATATATATATACATATATATATATATATATATATATATATATATATATATATATATATATATATATATATATATATATATATATATATATATATATATATATATATATATATATATATATATATATATATATATTAAAAATTAATTTTTAGATTAACTAAAAAAAAAAGAACAAATCTGATATTTTGAGAGAAATGACAAAGGAGTTTACTACAGACAATGTTAGAAATATCAGATTTATGTTAAAAGTTTGTATATGTATATATATATATATATATATATATATATATATATATATATATATATATATATATATATATATATATATATATATATATATATATATATATATATATATATATATATGAAGACCTCAGTGGAAAAACCGGCGTTGTCACATTTAAAAAGTATTAAGAAAGTATTTGTTGATCATTAATAAATGTCTTTATTTAAAGCAAAGAAAAAAAATTTTTGTATAAAAAGTTACAAAATGTTTTGTTTTTGAATAAATTTTAAATAAAATAATTATAATATAAATTTTTTTAAATTGCTTAGTTTCATTTGTTTTAAATAAAGACTTTTATTAATGATCAATAAATACTTTCTCAATACTTTTTAACTGTGACAACGCCGGTTTTTCCACTGAGGTCTTCATATATATATATATATATATATATATATATATATATATATATATATATATATATATATATATATATATATATATATATATATATATATATATATATATATATCTATATATATATATATATATATATATATATATATATATATATATATATATATATATATATATATATATATATATATATATATATATATGTTTTTATATCTATTTATATATATATATGTTTATATATATATATATATATATATATATATATATATATATATATATATATATATATATACTTTTAAAAGTATATTTTTTTTTTTCTTAAAAAATAGATTGTATGTCCAAACTAAACACTCAATCAATGTAGCGTGATTTCCGTGTAGCATAAGGCTATAAGAGAATGGACGTAAAAGCACTTCGTTGTAGCAGCTTGCTATAAGATAGTCGATGTATTAACAATCTTTTGTAGAAGCAGGTTTTATAATAGTCGGTTAAACTTCCTTATTATTATTAAATGTATCTAATGGAGAATTTTTGTATCTTGGTTTTGAACCATTTCTTCAAACACTAAGCGTTTCTACCCCATCAATTATATCTTTGCAATTTAATATTCATGGTCTTCCACTTTATAACAGTTCTGAAATATCATTTCGGCCTATTTTAGTAAAAAAAGTTAGTGATTCTATGTTACCAAAAGTTGTTGCTATTTTTTGTGGAAAAGGAAAACCCAATTTACATGACTTTTTTTCCCAATTTATGACAGAAATAAATTATATTAAAACCAATGGTGTTACAATCAACTCACACTTATGCAGTATTCATATAACTAATTTTGTATGTGATGCCCCTGCACGTGCATTTATTAAGTGCATAAAGTACCATTCAGGCTATTCCAGCTGTGATAAGTGCAATGTAGAGGGTGAGTGGCATAGCAAGGTTGTATTTTTAGAAACAGATGCACCCCTAAGAACATTAGAAAGTTTCATTTCGAAAGAAGATGATAGTCATCATAACGGAGAGACACCTTTATTGGGAATTCCTATTCATCCAATTAATAGCTATCTAAATGGCTATATGCATTCTGTATGTTTGGGAGTTGTTCGAAGACTTCTGAATTTTTTGTCTTCTGGACCATTCAGTGTCAAGTTATCTTCACATTCACTAAAAACTATATCAGCTCGCCTAATCCATATTTCATCATTCTTTCCTTCCGATTTTAACAGACGGCCTCGTTCATTAGAGAGTATGAAGAAGTGGAAAGCTACAGAATTCCGATCATTTCTCCTTTATTCAGGGCCTATTGTTTTGTGTGATATTCTCAGTCAACCAGTTTATGAGCATTTTCTTATTTTACATAGTTCAATATTTTTATTATGTGAATCTCAAGAACACGAAGTTATTAATTTTTGCGGTGAGCTGTTAAAAATATTTGTTACAAAGGCTATTACCTTGTATGGAAAATCATTTATGACATATAATGTGCATTCCCTTATATATCTCCACAACGACTGTTTGCAAAATGGATCCCTTGGCAATTTATGTGCTTTTCCTTTTGAAAATGGTCTAGGACACTTAAAAAGAAGAATTCGAAGTGGGTATTTGCCTCTTCAGCAAATTGCTTGCAGACTTGCTGATTACAAAGCTGAACATATACACAAAATGCATACTGATGGAGTTTTTCTTCAACATCGTGGTGGACCATTACCAAATCATGGTGATTTTTTACAATATAAAGTCTGCTATTACAAAAATAAAAGGTTTTCAAGTGGTTTGCGTGATAGCTCGGTAATGATTGAACACAAATGTTATCAAATTGTTAATAACTTAGCAGAAGATTTAAGAAATCCATTACTCTTAGCCAGACATTTTACAGTGCAAACAGATTTTTATGACGTGCCACTTGCTAGTTCAAAACTCTCTATTTTTAAAGTTAGTTGTCTCAGTGACACCTTGCATACAGTTCCATTCTCTGATAATGTTATTAAATGTTGTTGCCTCCCATATTCTTCCTCCTACATTGTTTTCCCATTATCAGACATTTCAATTCTTATTATATTTTAGATTTCTATACTTCTTGACAATATGAACTAAAAAATAAATTTATACTAAAATAATAATGTTTTTAATATATATCATATACAACATGTATATTATTCTTTTTGGTGTATATTGCGTACAATTACTTTTATTTGTGCAGATTTAGCAGTTTATTATGTAAAATTGTTTACTGCAAATTCGTTATTTTTTTATTGTAAAGTTTAAATTTACAGAAAAGGCTGCTCTTGATTATTGAGTTACATTTATTTAATTATATATTACTCAATTTCTTGTCTATATATCAGAGTTAGACATTACAATTGTAATGTCTAACTCTGATATATATAGACAAGAAATTGAGTAATATATAATTAAGTGAATGTCTGTGTTAAATTTTTTTTTTTATATTTAAAATTTTCATTCATTAAAGATGTCTTATGCAGTTGCTATTTTTAATAATGACAATGAAGTGGCAACAGTGTCCATCAAGTGGTTTAAAGCTTCTGGGTGTGTTTTGTGGCCCAATTGTAGAGTAGGTAAAAAACTCCAAAACATGTTGTTAAACCACAAGGAACCAGAAGCTGATTGGATTTTCTATGGAGTACGAGTGTTGTCCAGCAACATAGGTATGTTTTTTACTGTCAATGTTATTGTAAAAATTTCATTCTACCAAAGGAGAATGTTTTGTGAATATATGTGACAGTCTAGTTTATTATTTTTGTTATTTTATTTTTCTAGTATCTCTCAAATCAGCAAAAGAAAAGGAGCGACTGGCTGAGGAAAACTCTGATCTAAGTTCGGCTGAAGATGGCAGTCGAGTTGTATATGCTCCTAGCAGATTTAATAGTCAAGAATTTTCCCACCCACCAGCCAAAATCAGAAAAATTATTTCAAATTCACATACTACTCCCTCACTTAACTATCTCTTGTTTCGAGTTATACCATCACTAGCTTCTTGTCCGCCCTTAATTCAAACTTCAACGTCACTTCCTAGTAAGCTGGTTGTTTTGTTTTATTAAAATGAACATGTTTTGTTTATTGATTAGTTAATATACTATCTCTCTAAAATATGCATTTTTACTTATCGTTTTTTTTAGCTACTTCTAACTGCCAAACTACTTCACTTCTTAATTATCCCTTATTTCCGGATAAATCAGCACCAGTTTCTGAATTTTCAAATTCCATTCAAACTCAAACATCACTTCATTGTGAGTTTAAAAGTTGTTTTTGATTGTCGATCGCAAATATTATTTTGTTATGACATGTTTTAAAAAAGTGTTATAATAAATGTTTAAAAAATTTAATTATTTATCTTTATTCATTCGGTATTAATCACAAATATTTTTAAATTTTTTCTTGCATTAAGAGGCGGAGATATGGTTTTATAATTTTCTCTGCAGTCGATGTTTGGCATTTATGTTATCAGGAAAATTTATGTATTTTTTTTATTAGGCAATCTTCTTTGTGAACATCATTGTACCCATGTTGTTGCATGATTTGAAAAATTGTTTCGAGAAATCCAGCAAATGCGCGTAGAACAAGAAGCTATAAATCGACGTTTTCATCAACATTCACAATGTCAAATTGAAAAGCAACATGTAGATAGCAATTTTTTTAGTTATCTTCCTCTGGACAGTGATCTTGATTTTGATCAGTTGGGCATGGAAATAGATGCTGCCAAAGAAAAAAGAACTGCTCTGGTAAGTAAACTTTTATGATATTTTTTTTAGTCTTTTTGTAGGTATACCTCTTTTTTTGTGGAAAAATGTGCTTATGCAACCATAACAATATAAATTAGTAGTACAAATTTTACTTGTTGTTTCAGATAAGTTATTTGCGAAAAAGGTCTGACACAAATGTTAACAAGACCATAATTAATATATTGAGGAGTTTGTTGAAAGACAATGTTCTTGGATGTTATTCAAGGGATGGGAAGCGTGGGAAAAAAAGTTTTGCTTTAGCAAAGAGAAATTTTGCTTTAATAATAAAAGGTAACATATATCTAATTAGATAATAATTAAAAATTAATATTAATTAGTATGTATATATAATGCATATAATGATATTATTTTGTATAATGATATT
>NC_088928.1:32167500-32197500 GCF_038396675.1 Hydra vulgaris
CGAAATATGTACCGAAAACGAAGGTCAATATTTTACTGAACTTTTGAAAATTCCAATTTTAGAGGGGTATAAAGATTGCCCACGCGCGACCTCTAAATTTTAAGCGATATGGCTGATTTTTTTAGTACAATGTTTTCTTTCATAAATGAACACTTAGGAATAACAAAAAGTAAAAAAAATTTTTTTGACATCACCCGAATATATATCTATATATATGTATATATATATATATATATATATATATATATATATATATATATATATATATATATATATATATATATATTTATATATATATAAACATATATGTATATATATATATATATTTATATATATATAAACATATATGTATATATATATATATATATATATATATATATATATATATATATTTATATATATATAAACATATATGTATATATATATATATATATATATATATATATATATATATATATATATATATATATATATATATATATATATATATATATATATATATATATATATATATATATATATATATATATAACAAAAGAAAAACTATTCAAATTAAGATGATTAAAATATATTTATTAGTTAAATTTTAAACATTTTTTTTTTAATTTTTCTTTAACTCAGAAGGCCTTTCATATAAAATCTTCACGTTTGTGTGAAAATTACAAAACTATAAAAAACTATTTATATTAAACTTCCTATAAAAAGTTTACTTCCTATATTAAGTTTATATATATATATTAGTAGAAAATCACTTATCAAAACATTTATTCATTTTAAACTGTGTTTCATCAACAAATGTTTACCAGCAATGATGAATCTTTGTTAATGAGACACAATGTAAAATGAATTTTTGTAAAATCTTTGCTGATGAAACACAATGTAAAATGTAAACAGGATTTCCGATGAATCTTTGTTGATGAAACACAGTGTAAAATGAAAAAAAAAATTTTCAAGTGATTTTCTACTAATATATAATTGCTCTGTTTTTTTAAGAACATTGAGCACTCTATTGTGTAGAACAAATTTTAAAGTTTTTTAAATATATATATATATATATATATATATATATATGTATATGTATATATATATAAATATATATATATATATATATATATATATATATATATATATATGTATATATATTCATATATATATATATATATATATATATATATATAAATATATATATATATATGTACATTATATATATGTGTGTGTGTATATATATATATATATATATATATATATATATATATATATATATATATATATATATATATATATATATATATACAGTCGTATGACAATTTATTATGGCCACCTACATTTTTTCTTTTTAGAAAAAATGTGATTTTCCATCAGTTTTTACAATTTTATTTACCAAAGACGTCTTACCATTTTATAAGAATAAATACACTTTAATAAAAATATTCATATAATATCTTAGTTACAATCAATATTTTGTAACCCCCCCTTTTGCATCGATTATTGCCTGTACCCTTTTAGGAATGCTTTTTATGCAGTTTTCTTCCATTTCCTGCAATCTTGCATTGTGGTTCCAATGTTTTATAATACTTTCTATTAGAACCACCTTGTTTGTAATATTTTCCTTGGCCACCTCCTTTTCTAATAGCTCCCAAACATTCTCTATAGGATTGAGATCCGGCGAATTTCCCGGCCAGTCCAACAAAGGAATATTTTTATTATTCAAAAAGATTTTGATAGACTAAGCCGTGTGGCATGGTGCTCCATCTTGCATGAATGTTTTATTTTCCTCTGGACCAAACCATTCCGTCAATTGGGGTAACAATCTTTGTTCTAGGACATTTTTATACTGCAGCTGGTTCATTATCCCTTGAACAATGTACAGCCTTCCCATTCTTTTTCCACAAATGACCAACCAAATCATCATCGAGGTTGGATGTTTGACGGTTTGAATAATACAGCTACTTAAATATTTCTCTCCAACCTTCCTTTTCACGTATTGTGCTTTTTTTGATAAGACTTGGAACGTGCTCTCATCACTAAAGCAAACCTAAAAATATTATACGATGGTTCATTGACCACAATGCATGGATTATCTAAAAAATTTAAAGTATTATTTAATAAAATAATCTGTTATACCGTTTTCCAATCGTCTTCAGTCCAATTTCTATATTTTTTTGCCCATTCTAATCAGTCCATCATTTTTGGCATTATTTTTGGCTTTTTAGCCGGACGTCTTGAGCTGTAGCCAAGATCGTGTAGACGACGCTGAACCGTTCTCTTGGACATCTTAATACCAGAGCTCTCCAACTTCTCAGTGATATCATCATTTGATGCTAGCCTATCTTCCAATACTATTTTGGTAAGAATTCTTTCATCTCGTGGAGTAAGAATTCTTTTTTTACCACAGTTCCCAGTCCTTTTTGGAGTCAGATTTTCCATGTTAACAATTTTTTTTTGGATACTCTGCACTGACACTCTAGAAACATTACATCTTCTGGCGATTCCTCTTTGGGAAAAACCAGTATTTGTAAGAAGTGCTTGGATTTCACTTTTTTTTTCTAGAGATAAGTCCTTTTTTTTGCCCATTTCTAAAAAAATAACCAATTTTAGTACGAAAATTTCTATTATTACTTAAAATAATTTTAATCACAAAATACTGAGTGAAAAAAAAATATTTTTATGTTAATTTATGTAATGTAATATTCTTAAAGTAATATTAGTCGATTTGAGTACTTACTTTAATGATAATTTTGAAAAATATACCAAAACTAACAGAGAGTATTCACCACGTGCACTGTAAGAATAGCGGTCTCAAGATGGCGTCACACAAAATGGCTGTCAAAAATGACAGTGTTTACACCAACATAAAATTTTAAATAATTTTGTCAACGTATAACTATATTGTATGCATCCAAATAAATTAAATCATATAATTTTGAACTATAATGCCAAGAAAACAAAAGATAAGCAAGGTATGTTAAAATTTATTGGGTGGCCATAATAAATTGTCATACGACTGTATATATATATTATATATATATATATATATATATATATATATATATATATATATATATATATATATATATATATATATATATATATATATATATATATATATATATATATATATATATATATATATATATATATATATATATATATATATATGTATATATATATATATATGTGTGTGTGTGTGTAAACGGTCCAGGTAACAAAAGAAAATATATTCAAACTAAGATGAGTAAAATGTGGTTATTAGTAAATGTATATATATATATATATATATATATATATATATATATATATATATATATATATATATATATATATATATATATATATATATATATATATATATATATATATATATATATATATATATATATATATATATATATATATATGTATATATATCTATATACAAAATTTCCATGGCATGCCATGAAAATTTTGTCCAATTTTTTTTCCTATTTATATTTTTTACTAGTCAGTTTTTTAATTTTTTAACAATATTTTGTAAAAAAATTATAAATTCTTTTATAATAAATATAAAACTATAAAAATTCTTTTTAAAAATGTTTTTCTTTCTTTTCTTGATACCTTTTTCCAAAATAAAATTATACTAAGGTTAAAAATAAATTTTGAAAAAAAAAAGAGTGGTCTTTAATTTTTGGAACCGCTGTATATATATATATATATATATATATATATATATATATATATATATATATATATATATATATATATATATATATATATATATATATATATATATATATATATTTATTTATATATATATATATATATATATATATTTATTTATTTATATATATATATACATATTAGGGTTGAGCTTTTACTGAAAATTTACCGGTAAATCGGTAAAGTTGTTTTACCGATTTACCGGTAAAATGATGTCGGTAGTTTTCGGCAAATATTGTTTTTTTTAATAACGTTGAAGGATGCTTGAAAGTGTTTTAGAATGCTTGAAATGGCTCAACTAATAAATTAAAAATTTAATTTTCATTTTCCTGTCAACAAAGCTGTTGTTTGTTATGCTTGAAAATTGATTTTGTTGGTTTAGTTTTGTCTAAACACTTTAAGAAAAACGTTTTTACTTTCTTGTGACTTATTTATCAATCAATTTATTTTGGAAAACGATATTACATCCACGGTCATTTACAAATAGTTATAAAACTAATATTAAGTAAATACCTATAAGTTGATATAAAAAAATATTTTTTAACACAAATAATAATAAAAATGATGAACAATGTATTAATAATAATGATAACACTATAATCATAAAAGATAATATATTGAGTATAATATTTATAAATTTACACTAAATAAAACCAATTAACTAAAATAAACAGAAAGAATTAAATAGTTTTAAATACTTAACATATATAAAAAGTAAAATAAAGAATAAGTACATCCGAGGAGATTTTTTAGATACAAAAAATTATAATAAACAACAACAAAAAAAAAAAACAAAAAAAAATAAAGAAAAACTAGACTGAATATAAAAAATAAAAATAATAATACTAACAACTATAATCAATACTACTAGAATACAACCGTTACAATAATAATCCAAAAAACTTGAAATAAACACATCACACTCTAATATAAAATAATTAAAATCTCCAACTAACAGATAAAAATAGATTAGGTGGGTAAAAATGTATAGGAAAAGTCAACAAACGAGAAAATCAGGAACATTAAAACACAATACAAACACACAAACACACACACACACACAAAACAAAACATATATCATAAAACTAAAAAGCATAAAAATAGGGACAAAATCACAGAAAAAATAAAATTACACAACATTTAAACATAGAAATAAATTTTAAAAAGTATATATTTTTGTTACATCTTCGACTTTTCGAATTTATAAAAACGCTCCATATTTTTCTTAACTTTGTTTAGCGTTTAACTTCTTTTTTTTTCAAACATTTTAATTTAAAGATATCTTTTTGTTGTATTTGATTGACATTTTTTTATTTTTTTTTCTTTTGGCTTAATTTTGTTAATGCTTACATTTATTCTTTAATATATATATATTTTTCTTTTTTACTTTTAATAGTTTTTGTTTTTTTCTAGATGATTCTTTTTTCTTTCTTTTTCACCGTTACAAAACAGCGACCGCCATTTTTCGATGTCATTGCAAAGTCTTCATCATTCATATTTATTGTGGTCTTTATCACTAAATTTGATTTGCGTTTTGGCAAAATGTCGGACGCTTGGAAACACTACACCTTAAACAAAGGGAAAACAGTTACTTTCAAAATTTGTGAAAGTACAAGTCAATACACAAGTTCCACAACTGGAATGCGGTATCACTTAGACAAGAAACATGGAATCAAAAAGGAAACACAGGAAAAAGTGACACCAAAAGCTGCATCACAACCAAAAAGGCCTAAGATTTCAACTTTTTTTCAAAAGCAATCAATCGAAGAAGTGATTTCAAGACTTGCAGCACTGAATGGATTTAGTTTCAATGCCATTGTTAACAGCTCTTTTATTCGATCTGCAATGTCTGAAAAAGGTTATGATTTCCCAAAAAATCACAAACAAGCAATCCTGTCAGTTAAAAAGTTTGCAACAGTCGTAAGGAATGACCTTAAAACACTTTCAATTTTTTAGTGACAATGGGAAAACGCTTTTCAATTACACTGGATGAGTACACTTGTTTGAAAAATCGAAGGTACATGAATATTAATATTCATCAAAAAAACAATCACTGGAATCTGGGCTTGACTCGAATTTCCGGATCTCGGCCGGCTGAAAAAGCTGCAGCTGTTGTCATTGAAAAAGTGGCAGAATTTGGGTTGAAACTAGGCGACAGCATTGTCTGCTCAGTTACTGACGGAGCTTCCATGATGGTTAAGTTGAACTGGTTCCAACCGAGCATCAAACTTGTTATACCCACGGAATGCACTTGGCCGTTCAAGAAGTGCTGTACGAGAAGCCTTCTCAACAAATCCAACAAAACTCATTTGAAGAAACAAGCGACGACGATGAAGTCAGCAGTGACGAATCTGAATCTGACACCGAAGTCAGTTTTCTTGGTGCCGCCATGGATGAAAACATTCCCATTCCGGAAGTGAAAGTTCACTTGCAATCTGTCATCACAAAAGTCAGAAAATTTGTCAAGTTATTTTGAAAATCGCCCGTCAAAAATGACGTCCTTCAAGAAGAAATTAAGAAAGAGCACGGAAAAGAGGTTCCACTTATTCTTGACTGCAGAACAAGATGGAACAGTCTGCTGTCATTGATTCAACAGTCTCAAAGTCAAATATTCAATCAAAAAAGTATTGAAGGACATTTCTCCACATTTGATTTGCAGTGATGATGAAGAAGACATTTTATCCGACATTGTTGCTGCTCTTGAACCAGTCAAATTAGCAGCAGAAGCACTTTGCCGACAAAATGCAACTCTTCTTACTGCTGAAGAAATTTTCAAGCTTCTTGTGAACAGGCTGAAACAACAAGATTCACCTCTTTGCATCGCAATGAAGAGTGCAATTTTGAGACGTTTTGAAGAGAGAAGGCAGAGCAATCTTGTAAGCTTGTACAGATATCTTTCCAATCTAGAATGCTTGTCCGACATTGAAGAGCATAAAGTTTTCAAAATGCCTCCGAAGTCTGTACTTCAAAAGACCGCCAAAAACTTGCTGTCTAGGCTTTTTCCAACAAATCCAGACGACCTGGAGTTTATTCAAGAATTGCATGGCTCAGAAACTCTTGACGAAAATCCACTTTCTCTTGAGGAGGAACTTGAGGAAGCAATTCAGCATTCGGCCAAAAAACAGCGACACAATTTAAAATAGATTTCAAGGCCATTTCAAAAGAAATGTTGGTCTATGAAGCGACCAGAAAGAGAACTGCAAACCTTGAACTTTTGTTCAATGCACTAGAATCTGAGCGAGCCTTTTCTGCCGCTAGATTATTTGTGACAAAAATTCGATCCAGAATGAGTGACGACTTACTTAATACACTTTGTTTTCTCAAAGCTCATTTTTTATCCAAAAATGAATCTCAAAACTAACATTAATGTGTTTTATTTGTTTATTACTGCATTTTATGGTCTTCTGTTTATGCCTTTTTATTTTTTACCGATTTTACCGGTAAACTTTGATTTTTTTACCGTTTTACCGGTAAATTTAAAAGTCGGTAAAAGCTCAACTCTAATACATATATATATATATATATATATATATATATATATATATATATATATATATATATATATATATATATATATATATATATATATATATATATATATATATATATATATATATATATATATATGTATTTGACACTATCTGTATCTGCAATATCATCAGCATCACTATAACTTGCTTCAAACTTATTTAAATAATCTTCAATTTCATTTTTTGGTGAGTTGATTGAAGATATTACTGTATCACTGTACACATCTTCAGAAACATCAGAAAAATTTTTATTGGTTGAAGATAAAAACTCACAGTTCTCTTGTCCAATATTGCACTCTTCAAGATAATTATTAATTCTTTTTTTTGAATCTCTTTATTCTCTGATATAACCTCTCATGTATACGCTTCTGTCACGTTTTGGCATTTTTATCTTATTTTCCACTAATCTTGAAAGAGAAAATTAAAAGAAATCTAAAGATGGATGATTTTTTTGATTAGCTAGTATTATATATTCATTTATTTTTTAATAAGCTTTGTAGTAAGTCGTCCATCGGTTTAAGCAAACGGCACTAAGATTCAAGACGCTAGGAAATTTTTTTTTTTAACATCCGTTAACAGTTGATCTCTGTTGATCGCGAATATAAACACAAAATCAACGTTAATCGACATCCAATCAATGCTACATTTTTTTTAAGGGTATATATATATATATATATATATATATATATATATATATATATATATATATATATATATATATATATATATATATATATATATATATATATATATATATATATATATATAAATTAGTAAAAAAACACTTATCTAACTTTTTCTTCTACTTGAAGTTTCACCACTGCTGGAACATCAGGAAGAGTTACTAAATCTCAAAAAAAAATTTAATTTATAGAAAAAAATATTTTACAGGAAGTTATAAATTATTATAAAAAAAACTTAATTACTATATTTTTTTGGTTAATGGGAAGTTACTTAAAGTAATTATTAAATAAATTTTTTTGGAATGGGGATAGTTTAATTTGGTCATTTGTTTTTATAATTTTTTATGAGGTATTTATTTTTGTGTCAACATTTAGAAATTAATTCAGATTTTTATTTAATAAATTTTCCTGATTGAAATGAGTAATTATTTGAAATTTTACTTGCAAACATAGCATACATTTTTTGGAAATGTTATTATAGGCAGGGTCAGATTTTAGAATAGACCAGTCATCAGATTCCAGTCATCGTTTTTGAAGATATCTCTTTCAGAAGTAGTAAACTAGGTATATTCTATATACATATCGCAGGCTATATAGCAAAAAGTTTAAAAAAGGGTTTAGTAAATGATACCAGTTAAACAATATAGTGACAATTTATGTTTGCGAATCTTTTTCGTTTTTATATTTTACTTTTGATGTTATTACTAATACCGATTTGTCATTGTGAACAACTGCTTAGTTTATTTTTTGTTATATATATATATATATATATATATATATATATATATATATATATATATATATATATATATATATATACATGTATACTTGTACCAAAATGATATTAATAAAAAATCACGCAATGTTTGAACCTCTTTAATATTTTAGCTTGTTATATGTTATACGGCAACTTTTGGCCTACCTTTAAGTCAATAAAAAAACAATATTTACGATACGTTACGATACTTAGTATCACTAATAGCATTACTAATTTAAATAAAATCAGTTATTATAACTTTTTAGTTAAAGTCAAATATTTTCTTTAATTTTTGTCGGTCAAAGGTACAACATCCTAGTCTGGTCAAAGGTACGTGATGGGTTTCTTTAACAATTATCGTCTTAATCCCCATTTACGGTCAGACATAATCATCCAAATTTTCTATTACAAAAAAATGATGTTGGCTATATAAGCTTATATTATAATTGGCTTATATAGCTATGTAAACTATAAGCTAAGTTGGCGAAAATTAGAAAACTATAAGCTAAGTTGGCGAAAATTAGAAAACTATGTGCTAAGTTGGCGAAAATTAGAAAACTATAAGCTAAGTTGGCGCCCTGAAAATCATTAATATGGTGCCAATGAAGCATTGATAATTGGTCATTAAATGATGCTAAATTTGCTTTGCTATAAATCCGTTTACAAAGGCTATATTTTTTATCTAGTGTTAATTTAGTACCTGTATTTATGGAGAAAAAAAAACAGAAAATGATCTGATACCACAAATAATGACTCCTTTTTTAAGAGAAACGCTCCGTTTTTAAATAAGTCATTGTAAAACTCTTTAATGTTGTAATTGACTTGAAACTATAAACAATCAAAATTAAAATCACCTATTAAATAGTTAAATTTCTTTTCGTGGTTACTTTTTTTAAAAACAACTTTTTTTTGGTTTTGGTTACGGTTTCAATTACGGTTCTACTGAACCGAAATTAACTAAGCTAAATTTGTGTAGAAAAATGTTTTAAACCTTCTTTGGAAAAAGTGTCTGAATACTTTTTAAATTACTTAGATATACATTATAAGGCTCTTAAAATAAATTTTTTTTATTAGGAAAGATGTTAAATTTTAGTTTGAATTAGTATTAAATTGTATTTGAACAACATTTTGAAGAATGCCAAGGCTAAGGACCAAAATTTGGAATCACTTTGATGAAGAGGTCAGTACTACACCTGATGAAGAACGACATGTTACTGCAAAATGCAAGTATTGTTTTGCAATTCGCATGTTGACGGACAGAAAAATATCTGGCATGAGATCACATTTGACAAGGAAGCATCCTGTTCAGTTTGCAGCCATGGAGAAAAAGCGCCATGTTTTTTTTGATGAGTTAGAACAGGTGCAATAAAGTTTAGAAACGTTTTTACTTTTTTAATTTGAATAATAACTTTTATTTTCATATGTTTTAGTTATTATTACTATTACAATACCAAGATTTAGCAAGATTTAACGATAAATATCAATAACTTTTAATAAATGCTGATGAATGTTTCAATATTAGGTTATTTAACAGGTTTCATATTAGTTTTTAGACCTACAATGAATTTAAAGGCTGCAACAACATGCTCCCGGTTTAGGTATGGAAAATTTTAATTGTTTTAAATAAATTTTATTTTGAGGTGGAGAGTCAGTTCAATGGGAGTTCCAAGAGAACTAAATTTTTTAAAAAGCTACTTTTTTAAGACCAATCAACACCAATTTTTTTTTGGTTTTCTTAGTAGGTAGCCAAATTGATATGTAACGAAAAATACCAATAAATAACTAATTTTTCATTTTAATTTTAGGTTGCCGTTGTTGAACAAAATTGTGAAAATCTGTGTAGGTTACATTCTAAAGGAGGAATTGCCAAAGACCGCAGGATTTGCAATCTCAACTGACCTCGACAAAGCAGAAACAAAGATGCGTACCAAGCCAGTACATTGCACTATGTGAGTAAAGACTTCCGGTTAAAGATGTTTGTGATTTTAGTTTTTCTGTTTTCCGGACAACATACAGCTGAAGCCATTGCTCTTTGTCTGGATAAGTATGTTTTAGTATTTTATTTTTATCAGGTTAACATTTCTGTAAATTAAGTTAACCATTTGAATTATTTAGATAACTTTTTGTAACAAAAAAGCAAAACCCGCCATTTAGTTTAAAATTAATGGCACAAATTAATACTTTTATTTATATCTAAAATAACAACAAAAATATTAGTTTGTATTTTAAAATATCAAAAAGAAAACAACTAATTTTACTTTGCTTTTCAGAATGTCTCAGAGTTGGCCGGATATAATGGAGTTTTGTTCGTTGTGTGTCTCCATGAATCAGCCGCTAAATATAAAGGCGGCAATTAACAAGTGCAATTTTGAAGATGCATCTCTTTTGTGTGCTAATCATCTTTTGAATTTGTTTCTTTGACAGCAGTTAAAGCAGCTGTCAAAGAAACAAATGGTTTTAACAGTTTGGATCTTCACGAAGCAATCCAAAGAGCAACTGAACTAAGTTCAAGATGCCACAAATCATCTTTGTCTGAGTAAAGATATAAAAAAGAGGTAACTAGTTTTTAGTTTAACATCATTTTTAGCTTTTATAGCAATTTAATTTATAATTTAATACAAGCGCAATTTAAACTTCTCAGTACACTTTGTGTGACAAAATTTTTCTAATGACAGCTATCATTAATAACTGATAAAATGTTAACACTTAAAAAGAAAAAACATAGTTAATATCAGTTTTTAATAATAGTAAATAGTACTGATCACCTTTTATGTTATGCTTCTTATAATTCTATTTTAATTTTTAGCTAAAGCTGTTGCTTGATGACAGTGATGTTGTTGGCAAGGGTAATTTAAAATTTGTGAAAATCATCACTCCCATGAAAACACGCTGTAATTCAACTTTTATGATGTTGGAAAGCATTGTAAAAATGCGTCGCATCCTCAGCTCCATTAGAGGCATTCCTGGAAAAGATGATATCAAACTAGCTCCAGTCATTCCTTCCGAAGAAGAGTTCAACCTTTATGATGAAACTTTTCCAATTCTGAGGAGAACTGCTGAGATTTCAGAATGTTTCTCTGCTGAAAAGAGGTAAGCATTCACCTCTTTATCTCAAATATTTACACACTGAGGCACAAATGCCTGGATTTCATCAAGGCTGGTGGGGCATCACCAACAGCACAAACGTTTCACCAAAAATTGGTGGAAAACTTGGATGTTCGTTTTCCGGACACTGGTTGTCAAAACCTTTTTTACTATGTTACCAACTTGCTTAACCCCTTGCGGCACTAATTATTCAATCCAATGCTTATCAGGAATGGATTGCTGCAACAAGATTATTTAATGAACGGTTACATGCTGAAATCCAAGGTCATGTTTCAAAAAATGATCCTTTCTATAATGTTAGAATGGAAGAAGCTCCTGCATTTATGACTTCCTATTCTAGTCCGGCTCCACCTTCAAAGTCGGACATTGCTACTGAATGGGAAATATTTCAAAAACTCCCAGGGGTTGTTTGTTAGGACGTGCCGGAATTTCGGAGAGCAAATATGTACAAATTTCCTCTCCTTGCTCAAGCTCCTAAATAATGGCTATGTGTACCTGCTACCTCATCATCTTCAGAAAGAGCCTTAAGTGCCGGTGGTGGAATCGTCTCTTATAAAAGAACAAAATTGCTGCCTAAACAAGTTGAAAAATTGTTGCACATTCAGCAAAACTACCCTAAGATCCAGATCAAAGGATGGTTTCTAACCAGTCAGGATGAAAAAAAATATTGTTTGAAGAGGCTTCTACCAATGACTCTGAGAATTCACCAGCTTCAAGTCAGGGACCTTCTACTTTAACTCTTACATCAGCAGTTGAAATAGATGACTAACTTAAATTGGTTCATTGCCTAAGTGGTGTCATTGGTCTATTTCACTGCTTAGAGTTTATAAAATTTGCCTTATAAGGTTTATTGAAATCAATAAATTTAGGTTTATTGATTGACAAGGTTTATTGAAATCAATAAATTATTATTGATTTCAATAAACCTTGTCTTTGAGATTAAATTTTAATATTTTTCTTATATTAAGGCACAAGCACAAACCTTATCACGTTAAACATGTCAAGCCAACAATTTATCAAGTAAAACATTGTTATTTTTTGTTTTTAGTTGTTTTATGCGTCAGCTTAAGTCTTATATAAATTAAAAAATCAAAATTAAAAATAAAGTTTTATTTATTTCCTTTTTTTACATTAAATAGTTCACTTGTCAGTAAGTTTATAAAAGTTATTTAGGTTTTTAAAAAAATTATTTTTTTATTCGGAAAAAGTAATATCGCAATGAACCGATAAGTATCGTTTTCTTTTGAGTTACGATATGAGTTACAATATTTATGGTAATTGAACGATAAATATCGTAATGAATCGATAAATATCGAAACTTTATCGTGCAAGTTTTTTGGTTAGAATATTATCGTAATATAAAAAAAACTTACGATACGCCCATTCCGATATCTTATCGTATCTTATCAGAATAAGAAAAGTTTCGAGACGCAGACCGTTATCTGGAACACTCTATAAAAAAAAAAAAATTCTCGAGGTGTTCAAAAACATATCAAAAATTGGTGTGGTAATAATTGCGTTTACAAAATTTGTAATTTTTAAAACTTTATTTTATTTTATACTGACTTATATCTTTAGCAAGGATTGTATTATTATTATTATTCTTTATTAAAATAATTGTAATTTTTTATGACATTAATATATGTGTGTGTATAAAGTTATAAACACACACATTTAAATATGAGTATAACTTAAAAAGATAATATTATGCAGCAATAATAATTTTTTTTATGTGTGTTTGAAAGACGACTACTAATTAGACTAATAATTAGTTTGAAATAATAATTCGACTAGTAATGTGTTTGAGAGACGACTACTAATAAAGCGCCGATGTTTTTAATTTTTAATGTGAACTTTTTTTAAGGTTTTAGGGTGTTTTTAAATAACTGGCGCTTATAGAATCTAAAAATCCTTCCACAGTTAGTAGGTAAACTTCATCAACAAATAATGAAATAGTATCTATTAGTTAGACAAGTTACATTACAGGTTACAGGGTTTCTAAAAAGCCAAAAAAATTATGTATCAAAATTTGAAGTTTCAATACTTTTTATAATAAATTGCGAAGTTTAGGACTTAGTGAATATTTTTTGTTGTAGATTGTAGTTTTCTTAGAGTAAAATTGAAAATGTTTTTTTACCTTTACTTAACCAAACTCTGATTTTTACAAATTATTTGTTTGTCTTAATATTGATCTAACTGCATTTCACATTTTTAAGAAATTCTATTGTTAAAGACCAAATGTTTTTATGATAATCAATCCCATAATGCCTTTTGCTTAAAAACTATTCTAGTCTCTCAATTTATGGTATAAAGATTAAAATGCTTATTTAAAATGGTGCAAAACTTACAATTGGAAAATCTTTTTTATGTAAAGTTTAAAATAATGACAAGGCTGATGAGCAATGCTCGCGGTCAAGAACCTGGAAAAGTTAAAAAAACAGTAATGAAACCTTTTTTAGACAGAACATTCAGGTTGACTTTTACAACAAAATCAGTGAAAATAAAAGTCATGCATTTATACCCCTTTAGATTATTATGCATTGAAGATAATGTTTTCGTGATTTTGGTTGTATTCTCTCTGAAATTCTGGTTCCATGAAGAAGGACTGATTTCAATAACTAATAATTTCATTACTAATAAGAGCCTGATAGCGCGAGTTGAGAAGCAGTGTTGTTACGGCATAATATGTCTGGCAGATATGTAGACATATGTCCAGAATTTTCCGCCAATATAAAGTATGTCAAAAATTTTTATTGACATACTTTGATAAGATTTTATGCCTGAATTATTTTCTGCTGAAATAATGTCAGACGTATTTTCTATCAACATATTTCTGACATTGAAACTGAATTGCTTTCTGCTGACATAAAATATTTTAGACGTATTTTCTACCGAAATATTTTCACATAATTTTATGTCTGATATTTTCTGCTGAATATATGACATGTTTTGACATAATTATGTTTCAGAGGTTGTTTTTTTTCTTTTTTGCAATCAACTATGATCAGGCCCGTACCGTGAAATATTTTAGGAAGTGTCGTTTTTGAAAAAAAGGGCTCTATATTTATACTAAAATGTGCGTGAAATAAAGGGATTTTGGTAAAGGGATGGGGTCAATTGTACCCAACGACTCCCTCATGGTACGGACCCAATGAAAAATCTTAAAAAACTAACGATATTTTCAGCTATGTATTGTCTGCCAGTATTGAAGCTCCTGTGGTGGCGATATCCCTTGTAAAAACCACCTGAAATTTAATTTTTATTATCTATGTTTGCTAATAAAAAATAAGTGATTTTTATTAGTATGACAAAATATAAAATTATACTTTTGATTAAACATAACACACACATACATTTGAAGCTATTTTAAAATAAAAGAATTGAACTAATTTTTCAGTTTAACAATAAATAATTGTAAAAAAACTTCTTCAGACATTGCGTGTTCATTTAGTTACTTTAATTAGGTAAATGTCACGCTCAACATCTGAAGCGAGTATACGGGTTTATAAGAATATGGATTAAAAAAGTATTGAGAAATTTGTTGCGAATATACTCGACAAACAAAGTAATGTAAATTTAGATGAAACCAGAAAATTTTTAAAAAAACAAGAAAAATGCTTTGCGTCGTTAACAGCTGCAAACTTGAAAATGTTCACTTGACAAGTACGAAAAAGAAAATACAAATAACCTAATAAAAATGAATAAATTTAAAAACGATTTAGAACAAACAGATATAAAAGTAATCTCTTCAGAGAATGATTTATTGGAAAATAAGAAATTTATACAAACCAATGATGATATTGCTACCAAAAAAATTTGAACTTGTAAAATCTAAAACAAAGGAGATAAGTTCAAAGCTAAAAGACAACAGCGAGATATTAAAAATGAAAATTAAGCTCAGAGAAATCGAATATAGGTCGAGAAGAAACAATCTAAGAATCGACGGGTTAAAAAAAAAAAGAATGAAATTTGGAATGATAGTGAATCAAAAGTATTAAAAATATTTGAAGAAACTATTGGGTTGAATGAATTTATAATAGAAAGGACTTATAGAACTAGTACTAAAGACAATAAAAAAATTCAGATCTATAGCTGTAAAACTGCTTAATTATAAAGATAAAGAAAACATTCTGAAAAACTCTCGGAAATTAAAAGGGGAAAATATATATATCAATGAGGATTTATGGACGGAGACGACACTTATTAGAAAAGAATTACGAGTGGGCATGAAAAAAGCACGAGAAACAGGGAAGTTTTCGTAGATTTCATACGACAAGATGATCGTTCGCGAATGGTCATTAAAAGCAACTTAAATATTGCATATTACCTTTAATTTATTATGGTACTTTTTTTATCTTATTTATAATACTTTTTTTTTAAGATTTTAATTTAACCCTTAATGAAAAGGAGAACAATCTCTCTTATAACATTAATGCTGAAAATGTTATTTTTAGTAATAATAACTCTGACAATTATATTAAAAACATATTTGAAAGTAAGTACTATTCAATATCTGAGTCTAGCCGATATCTTTGTGAGAATAAGAATAGATTTTCAGTTTTGCATATTAATATACGAAGTATGAATAAAAACTTTGAGAACTTTAAATGTTTATTGGAAGAACTTAATCATGATTTTAAAATAATTTGATTCACTGAAACTTGGCTTAAAAGGGATGAAAAAACTTCTAATTTTGAATTAACAAACTATGCATCAGTTCATCAAATGATATATTTGCGTATTTTTTGCGATATTTGCGTAGGTGGTGGTGTTATGCGATATTTGCGTAGGTGGTGGTGTAAGCATTTACATTCACAATTCTATTGATTTTTTTCAACGTAAAGATCTTAATGTAAACAATACAGATTGTGAGTCGTTATAAGTTGAAGTAATAAACAAGTTAGCTAAAAATATCATTATCAATGCAATTTATAGACAGCCAGCTGGTAGATTAAAAATATTCAAAACTTATTTGCGAACATTCTTAAACTCTATAAATATATTGGGGAAACATGTTTACGTAGTTGGGGATATTAACATTGACTTACTTAGTCATGCTTTAAATAGTGAAGCAAAAACTTTTATTGGTATTCTTCTCAAATACAACCTTATCCCAACTATAAACAAAGCAACAAGAGTAACTAAAAGATCATTGACGTCACTAGATAATGTAATAACTAAAATGAAAGTGAACTGAAAGTGAACTGCATACTGCTTTTAATAGTCTGAAAAAAAATAAAAGTGTAGGCATAGATCAAATTAATGTTAATGTAATATAATCTGTTTTTGATATTATCGAACCCTTGTTATTTCATATTTTTAATATGGAATAACGAGGGACCTTCGGCCAAGTAAACCATTAGATAAATATAATTAGTAAACATAAAAACTAGGAAATTATGGTATTAAAAATCAAAGTTTACTTTGGTTTAAATCATTCCTAACTAACAGAAAGCAGTTTATACTTAAAGAATCAAAAGACTCAAAAAACAATTTAATAACTTGTGGGGTACCCCAAGGTTCTATTTTAGGACCATTATTATTTTTACTTTATGTAAATGACTTATATCATCATAAATATTCAATACTATTTTATTTGCAGAAGAAACTACTTTATTTTCACAAAGATATTGATGTTCTTTTTAGAATAGTAAATGAAGAATTAGATAAGATCAATAAGTGTACTATAGCTTATAGTTCAGTGAATGCTCATTGGTTTTACTTCACTCTAACACTAACCTTGCCGTGAACCTTATTTGTAAACATTACTGGCTAAATAAACTAACTAAAATATACAGAAAACTAGCATTTGAAAGAACTTTTTTTTCTATTTTTAATATAAAAAGAAAAAGAAAATGAACATGAAAGTAATATTTTTTGTCTTGCATCGCTTCAGAAAGTTAAAACAAATACTTTAGTTTAGCATAAAATTTCACATTCATAAAGTAATGGAAGTGCTTAACTAGAGTTTTTTGTTTTAACTTCTTGGTTTAATTCTTACTTCTCATACCCAAGTATATAAAAAAACATCATGATAATTGTTAAATTTTCTTTTCGGTGGTCTTGTTTTATCTCATAATTGACTTATATCAAAAACACTTTTATTTGCAAAAGGGAATGACAGTTTCATTAAATAATGATATTACTTCAACAAATTCAAGAAATACATTTGATTGCATTGTAGTTTATTTGAAACTATTTATAAACAAAACTTCTATTGTCAGAAATATAAGGAGCATTTTAAAAACATAAGCAAAAATTCATTTGAAATAGATATTTGAAAAAATAATGAATTAATTACATATTTTTGTGAATATTGTAGATTTATTAGCACAAATATTTTCTTTCTCACGCAAAGAGAGTGAAAGAGAGAGAGACTCTTTATCTCTTTATGCTAGTTATGCAAGTTATAGTATATACTTCAACAATATTATTGTATATATTTTTGAATAATATAGTATAGATAGTATAGTATAGATACAACCATAAGTTAATATAGTATGGATAAATTATTTAGTTTTAAAGTATGACAATAACTAGTTATTAAGTTAACATAACTTATTGAATAAGTTATTGGCATACAACAAAACTATATGATATATCCGTACTATGGTTGCTCTCCTTGTTTTAGCTAGGCAATGAGTGAAGCATCCATTATATAGATTGTGTGTTTATATTTTTAACCTTAAATTAATTGTGAAAACATGTTTTGAAAAGCAAGTTTATATAGTGCATCTAAATTTTTGGTAAATATACTGCTATTGTTGTTGTTGTTTAAAAAAATTATAGTTGTATTATTTAAATAATTAACTTAACGTATAGCAGCATAAAATTAAAATAAAATTATATTTTTTAGGCAATAACAAACAAAATCTGAAGTCTTTTATAATAATAGAAAGGCCATTTTTAAATATTATTGGATGATTTAAAGTTACGCCAAACTTAAGTCAGAAAATAGCAGACTAGAAATGTAATTTGGCTCGACCCCCAATATAGCAAAGACTTATCAGAAAAAAAAGTTTTCTGATAAGTATTAATTGATGAAACGCAGTTCAAATCAGAAAAAATTTCGTTAAGTGATTTTCTACTATTTTATAATTGCTGTTCCTTTAACAACATTGAGCACTCTATCTTTTAGAACAGTTAACATTTTAAAATTGTAAATATATATATATATATATATATATATATATATATATATATATATATATATATATATATATATATATATATATATATATATATATATATATATATATATATATATATATATATATATATATATATATATATATATATATAAATAGTGCGGGAACTCAGTGGTAATTTTTTTTATATTTCAAAAATGAGGCAGAAATTAGTATTTTAATTTGTAAATGAATTTTTTATGTATATCGGTTGGTAGGCTTAACGGCGCATAATATACATAGAGGCGGGAACAAATAAAAGAAGCCATTTTCCAATATAAGAAATTTATTTTTTCAAACAATGACATATGTTTTTTTGAGGTAGGGGGTTATTGGGGTGAGGGGCCACGTCACTGTATATAAAGTACAAATTTTACAAAACTATAAACTTATATAACAAGTCTCATAGTTTTTTCAAATTTTCGTAAGACAAATCTTCTCGTCTCCTTTCCTTGCTCTTAGTGTCTACTGCTGAATGCCTTCCGCAAAGTAACTACGAATTAACTTACTTTGAAGGATCGAAGCTTGTTAGCGGTGGTCCCATTAGTTTATTGAATAACAACGTTGAAACTGTTTTTGTCGTTAATGAAGCCCTTGTTGGTGTGATGATCAGAATTATCTGTGAAACCCTCGTTCACATTCACTTGAGGAAATAGGGATATTATATAGAGCGTGATCCCAATGAACTAAATCTTAAGGATATATTATTTCTGCAAGGTATTCATGGAAACCACGAATCATTTCTCTGTCATTGAACTGTAGTCTATTTTCACTATTTCTGCAAATATTTACAGGAAGTTACACCATAACTCCAATATCAATTTTATAAAATATATTAGAACTTAATATGCCTGTTTTTATTTTGCTTTATTTACTGATAATGTGGTTTAACCAATGAATCATAGGCCGCCATGTTTTAAAATATGTAGTCCAGTTTTTTATTGAGTAGGCCAGATTAAGATATTTCTCCAACATTATCAACTGTATATCTCTGACTCACTTCCAGCAGTATATTTTAGAAAGCAATAACATCCCAATCAATTTTTCTTACATAATTAAATGTTTCATTTGCAAGCTGTAGTTAGTGACGTTGCTGTTGTATTCATTGGAGATGGTGCTGCACCTGCTTCCAGGGAAGTTATATACCTAAAAGTTCATTTAGACGTTTTATTGAGAATGTCAGCCAACTTAGATCTTACGGTTTATTCACATTCCAAAAGATGGCATAATTGGTACGCAATCCTGAACATGCAACATTGATTAGAACTTGTGTATCTCAGTTTTGCAATAAATTTTAAGTTGAAGTATAGTCTTTGATTAGAAAAGATCACAATTTGTATGATTCTTTTACGTTTATTTAATATTCAGTTCTAACAATAGTAATATTATTGCTAATATGTTTAATGGTATTAGTGAAATTGAAATTGATAGTATTAGACTCAAAGTTATTAGTGTAAATTGTAATAGGCGACTTTATTTGAAAAAAACTTTTTTTTCAAATAAATTTAATTAATTTTTATTCTATAGATAATAAAATAGTCTTTTTTTTTCAAACATATTAAATATAGCATGAGAAAAAAGAAAATTTTTTTTTTTTTTGAAAGTTAGTTAATAGAACCTATAAAAAATAAAGATTAAATATTATGTGTTAACTTTTTTTTATATTTTTTTTGTGAAAAAGTTAAGAACCACAAAGAATTTTTTGTGCTAAATGCGGCGGAAACGTCTTTTTAAATTTATTTTTCCCATTTTTTTTTAAATATTCTTTTAATGACCTGAGTTATTACCAAAGAACCAATAAAAACATTTGAAAAAAAATTAATTTTTTTAAATACTTTTAAAAAAAGTATTTAATTTCAAACAAACAAAAAATTCTTTCCTTTTGAAAAAATGAGCAGAAAAGCTGTTACCTATGAAGATCGTGTAAAAGTGGTGCATTTTCACCAGGAAGGTAAATCCGCTCGCGAAATTGGAAGAATAGTAAAGCGATCACATAGTTCGGTGCTAACAATCATCAAAAGATTCAAAGAGACGAAATCTTACGTTGATCGCCATCGTTCTGGAAGACCGCGTTTGACGACACCCAATGATGATCGCCTTTTAATCAGGTTGGCAAAGAAAAATCGAACCATGCCGTCGCATGAATTAAGAAGGGAATGGAAGCTTTCAAATGGATGTCAAGCCTCGGCATCACTTGTGCGTAGGAAACTATTAGCTAACAATATGTTATGGAAAAAAGCTGTTCTAAAACCGCGTCTTACCAAACGACACATAAAAAAGCAAAAAGAATTTTGCCAAAGCGTCAAAGAATGGTTTAAACAAAAATGGAGGACAGTAATGTTTAGTGATGAGATGAATATCGAGGTTGATAACCGAAAAAACCGAATTATGATTCGCAGGCAGCGTTCAGAAAAATATAATCACGATTGTATCGTTCAAAGAACAAAACAAGGTAGCGGGTCGGTTGGAATATGGTGCTGCATGACATATTATGGTCTCGGTATGTTTAAATTATTTGATGGTCGACTCAACTCTACTTATTATGTCGATATTTTAAATAACAACTTGTTATTTAAAATATCGACAATTGATGCACTTAAGCAAAGCGTTCCGTTCATTTTTCGCAAGACAGTGCACCATGTCACAGGGCTAAAATTGCCTCTGAATGGTTCGAAAGTAAAAATATTGAGCGTCTAACTTGGCCACCAAATAGCCCAGATCTAAATTGCATTGAAAATCTTTGGAGTTGGCTTGATAAAGAGATTGCCAAGAAAGCACTAAGGAGCCTTGAGGAGTTGCACAATATTTTACCAGCAATACTTGGAAATGTTTCTAAACATATTTTAGAGAATTTAATAGACTCAATGCCAAATCGTATAAATGAGTGCTTAAAAATTCATGGTAGAATTACGCGGTATTAGGTGGTAAAAATTATCGTTTTTTATTCTGTGGTTCTTAACTTTTTCACAATTTTTTTTAAAATAAAATTACCCTATAAAACTTTAAATACATTTTTTATATCTGTTTAAAAGTTTTTATCACTATTATTATTTTTTATTTTGTTTGTCTATTTCCTAAAATTTATTATTATTATTCTTTTTACCGGAAAAATATATTCGGTTAAAAAAAAATTTTAAAATAAAAATAAATTATGATTTGTTTTTTTTGTGGTTCTTAACTTTTTCACAATACTGTATATATTAATAGTAATATATTAAGTGATTCATAGTTTATATATTAATAGCAATATTTAGGTTAATAATAATTTGTAACATCAATTTATAAATAGACAATTAATAACATAAATAATTTTTTCATAATTTCAAAAATAAGCTTCTTTTTTTTTAATTGCCTTTTTCATCACTTGATTAGTTTACTTATTGTTGAAACATGATTTTAATTTTGTAAATTTAATATGATGTTAAGTTTACTCTATTAATCATTAGTCAACAGTAAGAGAGAAGCCGGGACCTAAATAAGAAATGCTAGAACTTAAATCAAGGTAAAAATAACTTTGCTTACTAGAAACACAATAAAGCCAGTTACCATTATCTCTTGCGTGTTTTTTTTACTTTTTTCATCATTCTACTTTAAAAACACTTTCTTTCTATCCCTCTCTCTCTTAGATGAGAGGAAAATTAATAATACTTATGTAATTACTAAGCTCTTACGTATTTCTAAATACTGCAATTGATAATGAACATTTATAAGAAATATCTTATGAGTTTCTTGCTATTTTATGATATAATTGTTCAAATTAATAACTATAATTGTCCTTTGATTGGTCAAATATTGTCGTTAACTATAAGCAAATTTTTTTTACGCACTTTAACACTGAACGGACGTGTTTCAAGAGCAAGAAAAAAAATGGCGAAAATTACGATTGGACAAATGAAAGAATTTATGGATTTACACGAGAATACTATACTGAAAATTTTTAATGACAAAATAGAACGACTTGAGGCAAAAATATTTATTATACAGGAAGAACATAAAACTTTAAAAACTGAAGTATGCGAACTAAAAAAGTCGATGGAATTTATAAACGAAAAATATGAATGTGTGTTGACTGAAACTAAAAAAAACTTACCGACATCTAACGAACAAATTAAAAACATTAAAATATATGAAAACGAAAATATTATTAAAGATAAAATGGCGGAGCTTGAGGATCGAAGTCGCCGAAATAACCTCAGAATAAATGGTATTGATGAAAGCATAAATGGGAACAAAGTGAAAAAAAAAGTTCAGGAGATTTTGAAATCTAAACTTGGTTTTGCAACTGACTTTAGCATTGAGAGAGCACATAGAGTTGGAAAGAATCGGACTGATGGAAAAAGCAGAACTATTATCGTTAAGTTTTTGAACTACAAAGACAAAAGCATGATACTGCAAAATTACGTGAAGATAAAATTATGGAATCAACACCTATACATAAACGAAGATTTTAGCGAGCGAACGAATGAAACAAGAAAGAGACTTTTTATAGAAGCAAAAGAACTACGATCAAAGGGTAAGTTTGCCAAAGTCAGTTTATAATAAACTAGTTTCACGAGATTTTTAAATTTAAACAGAAATTCTTTTTTTAAATATTTTTATGCTAATAATACTTTTAAAATGGATTCAAACAATTTTGAATCAAAATTTTTTAATTTTTCTCATACAAATAATTTTGAAACTGACGAAAAATTTGATCAAGATCTAAATAATTTTTTTAATACAGGTGCTCAACAAAGCAACCCTTTTTATTTTTATAACAATAAAATAAAAGAACTTCTTTCAATATAAGAAGCTTAAAAAAAAACTTTGAAACATTTTGCAATAACTTGGAGGAAACTTCAAATATTTTTAACATAATATGTGTGACAGAAACGTGGTGCAGTTCTGATGATGCTACGTCAAACGCAAATCTCCACCTTACAGGCTTTAATATGATCCCACTCGCACGTAAAACAAATAAACGAGGCGGTGGTGTTCTTATTTACTTAACCACAAGCTTGCGAATTATTATCAGGCCTGACATGAGTATTTCCGATGGCGATAAAGAGGTTTTAACGATTGAAATTACAACCAAAAATAATAAAAATATACTTTTGAGTTGTTGTTATCGCCCACCTTCAGGCGTAATTGAACAATTTAATAGTTTTTTAATAACTGATATAATAAAAAAAGGTTTTCAAGAAAAGAAATTAAATTACATAATTGGTGATATGAATTTAGATTGTTTTGAATATCACTCAAATAAAAATATTAAAAAGTTTTATAATGACTTGTTTGAAAATGGAGCAATTCCTTTAATAAATAGACCAACAAGGGTAGCTGCAACATCTGCCTCGTTAATAGACAATATCATAACAACTGACACATCTAATAATTTACTAAAAACAGGAATAATTAAAAGTGATACCTCGGATCATTTTCCTATTTTTTTTATCTATAAATATTAATACAGATTCGATATTACATGAAAAACAGGTCATTATCAAACGCTTTATTAATGATAAAAATTATTTATCATTTAAGGAACAATTATCCTTAATAAACTGGAATTCAGTAAGTAATTTGTCAGAGGCAAATAATATGTATAATGCATTTTTTAAAGTTTTTTATTAACTTTATGATGTAAACTTCCCAAAATGTAAAATTAATAAAACAAAAAAAAGTTTAAAATCACCATGGGTAACAAAAGACCTTAGAAAATCCTCAAAAATAAAACAAAAACTATATATTAAATACCTTAAAGCAAAAACAATTGAAAGCAAAACACTCTATAAAACTTTTACCAAACTATTTAAAAATAAAAAATAAAAACCTTAAAAGAAATTATTACAGCGACTTATTTGATAAATATAAAAACGACTATAAGCGAAAATGGCAACTTGTTAATGAAATCACTTGTAACAATGAAATGAAAATATGCTCTTTGCCAAAGGCAATTAAAATAAATACTGACATTTTTTATAACCCTACCATAATAGCAAACGAAATAAACAAGTTCTTTGTATCAGTTGGATCAAACTTAGCCAAAAACCTCTCCATAATTAATAATTCAATCAATTCAAAAAAAGATTTGACCTCCCCTGAAATATCTTCTTTAAATAAATTTAAAGTATCTTTTGATGAACTTGAGATTGCTTTCAAAATGCTTAAGACTAATAAAGCAATTGGTCCAGGACTAAATGGGACAGTTCGTTATTGGTTCATATGACATAATTAAAAATATTCTCTTTAGGGTCTTTACGTGCTCAATAAACCAAGCAGTATTTCCCGACAAACTCAAAATAGCTAGAGTTACCCCAATTTTCAAAGGAGGAGAACTTACAAATCTCAGTCATTATCGCCCAATATCAGTTCTCCCAGTTTTTTAAAAATTCTAGAAAGAATATTATATAATAAAATTTTTAACCACTTATCAGAAAACAACATATTATATAAAAACCAATATGGATTTAAAAAAAAAATAATTCTGCATAATATGATACTTCAACTAACAAGAAATATTGGTGATTCATTTGAAACATCGCAATACACATCAGGTATTTTCATAGATCTATCGAAAGCTTTCAATACTATAGATCATGAAATTCTTTATAACAAACTAGAACATTATAGAATCACTGGAAATACTTTATTATTACTAAAGAACTATTTAACTAATCGTAAACAGTTTATTCAAATAGACTCATCATTATCATCAAATTTATAAAATATAACTTGTGGAGTGCCACAAGGCTCAATACTAGGCCCATTGCTGTTCCTGATATACATCAATGATCTCTACAAAGCCTCAAACTTAATGACAATTATGTGTGCGGATGACACTAATCTTTTTTTAATCAGCAATGATCTAACAACATTATTTAGAAATAAGAACACTGAGCTTATTAAAATCTCTGACTGGTTCAAATCAAACAAATTATCAATTAATATAGAAAAAACTAAATGGATGCTTTTTTACCCAAATTCAAAAAAAAAATTAATTCCAATTATTACGCCACTTATTTTTGTTGACAATATTGAAATAAAGCGAACAAAAATTACAAAATTTTTAGGCATTTATATTGATGAAAATCTTAAATGGAAACACCACGTTAACAACCTAAATAACAAAATTGCAAGAACTATAGGAATATTATATAAATCAAGAAATTTCTTAAATAAACATACTTTAACTCAATTATATTATTCCTTTATTCACTGCCATATTAACTACGCTAACATTGGCTTGGGTAAGCGTGAACAAAAGTATACCAGAACCTCTTCATCGTCAACAGAAACACATTGCACGTCTTATAAAATTTCAAGACTGTTTTACTCATGCCAGGCCTCTACTTGAAATGAATATTTTAAATATATATCAGCTAAACGTTTATAATATTTTATGTTTTATGTATAAATGTAAAACCAACGATTCCCCTTCTTCCTTTCATAACCTATACTCAATAAAAGAAAAAAACAAGTACAATCTACGAAATGATAATTCTATTCGACTACAATTTTCGCATATAAATTTTGGTAAATCTTTTGTTTCTTTCCGAGGAGCCTTTCTTTGGAATAAAATAGTTTTGAAACATTTTGACTTTTCTCATGAATGGACTTATACCTCTTATAAAAGGAAACTTAAGAAAATCATTTTGTCTATTGATAATATACTTTTATACTTTTAATAGGAAATTTATTTGAAAATTTCTATTTTTTATTTAAATTATGTTTTTCTTCTAATATTGTTAAACACAGTTTTTTTTTTTATTTATTTTAAAATATGTAACACGTAAATTTGTAACGAGTTTGCAGCGGTTCTCGACGACAAGACCTTAAGGTCTTCTACAAGTCTCCGCATTCTTTTTTTTTTATTATTTATAGTAAAAATCCTCACTTGTAATTGTTTATATTATTATATCTTAACTTGTAATTTTATAAATATTGAAGAAACGTAAAAAAAGAAAAAAAAAAAAAAAAAAAATGCAGTTTTTATGTCGTTAACTATAAGCAATGACATTGGTGATACGTCAAACTTGAAATGTTATTTATAGATAAATTTGTATTTAGTTTTTTAAATTATATATCAAGTTATTAATGTGTTTTTATTGTTATAAATGATTTAATTATTAATAATTCGTTTTACATGTTGCTTATTGCTAGTAATTGCATTAATATTACATCTCAAAATTTACGTAAGTAAATTTTGAGATGTAATATTATTAATAAAAATTTACGTAAGTAAATTTTGAGAAGCAATATTAATATAATTATGTAAACACAATAATTTTGGTCGAATTTGTTTTTATAATATTTTAATATTAAATTTTCTTTAAAATAATTCTATATTGTGGTATAAACATCAACATACATAAGTATCAAACTTAAGTATGTTCTTGCTTTGAAACAACCACTTCACTTAGCGAGGATGTAAACTTTACAAAATTATAAGTTTTGAACACAAAAAAACTAGCGTATGATTTTTAAAACCTGTCAACTTAAATTTAGTGTAAGAAAAAAAATAATAATAATAAGAACTGACTTGTTGCCCTCACGTTTAAAGTAGGGATAGTAAAAGTTTTAGAGGATTTTTGTATCCAGGCTCCAATCACTAAAATTTTATTTCTTTACCGGTTTTTACGTCTATTTAAAACAATCATGACACCAATTTAAAACAACCGTGACATTCATTTCAAACATCGTGCCAATCAATTAAAACACTCGTGATTTTCAATTAAAACATTAAACGCATGCGCAATCTAAACATTCTATATTATTCAAAAAAAAAGGTTTTATTTTAATATATATTTTTATTTATTTTTTACTCAGTTTTTAAAAATTATTTAAAATTTTTTTTTTATTTAAAATAAAATGTTTATTCTCCAATTACTGTCGAGGTATGTCATCTGACCTAAGACACGCTTCAAAAAACCATTCGCAGTGTGTAATAGTGCTATAAGTTAACAATAGGAATAGATAAGCATGCCTCGCGCATTCTTGTAATTAGTTTATTTCATCGAGCAAGGGGCCGTATTTCTTCTTCAAATTTTGGCGTATTTTGGCAAACAGAATTTCGCTGCATGTTTTAATGAAAATCGAATATCCACATGCGCTAAATATTTTATTAGGAAAGTATGGTTGTTTTATTTATTATCGTGCATGCTTTAATTGAACTGATGTTCAATTAATTAATTAAAGTTTCATGTTTGTTTTGCCAATACAGTATGTGTAAAAAAATATGTAAAACAATATGGTTTTGCATCCGTTTAAAACATGACATCCATTTAAATTTAAAATAAATTCCATGAAATTAAAATAAATTAATATGATGTTAATAAAAAATATATTTAAATAAATAAATATATAAATAAAACCTGTTGAGAATTGCTCATGAGAATGTTGAGATTGCGCATGCGTTAAATGTTTTAATCGTAAATCCCGATTGTTTTAAGTGATTGGCATGATGTTTTAAATGAATGTCATGGTTGTTCTAAATGGATGTCATGTTTGTTTTAAATGGATGTTAAAACCGGTATCTACTTATAAATCGTTTCTACGCTACAGCTCTGGATATAGGTATATTACACAGCGGCGTAGCAAAGTATATTTTGTCATTAGACATACGTGGCCACAGTGCATAATTTTTATTTCTCTGGAACAATAACCTTTCTAAAACAAACCAAAAGAAACTCTCTAAATATATCTAAGGGCTCCTAAATCTTGCGGCTCTTGGCTCAGTTGCTTGTGGGAACGTAGGTTTTGCTTATACTAGCCTTGCGGTATCTAGGCCACTGATACTACACTCAGATAAAGATAAAGTCAAAAGTTCTAAATTTTTCGTGCCCATATAAAATTACCGTAGTTGTTCAAACCAAGACTTTTAGAGTCAAAGGATATTCTTGAGCAGGTGGATTTTTTTTGTATTAAAGTGGCAAAAAATCTTTACAAAAATTTAGCGTTCTCTTAAAAAGCTATAGGCTCCTTTATCTTCAGGGCATGGTGTTATAGTCCCCATAATTCAAGACGGGTTTAAATTTTTTCTCCTTAGTTTTTAAATAATATATGCATTTACGCAAAAAACTTGTAAAATAGAACTAAAAATTATACCAATTATTTTCTTTTTAAATAATCTACCTTTTCTGAGTCTCCCATGGGTATATGTGCTATCTATATGGGTAAATGTGCTATCTGCTAATTGCCTTATTTTAGCTTTGTCTAAATTCCAGACCTTTAGAATGGTTGACCAGAAGTGAGCATTTTTGAGACGGTTCGATTCAGAGAATGGTTATTATAGCTAAAACTATCATGGACCGAAATTAGAGAGGGTTTTAATCATGGGCGGAAACCCATTGTTGATATTTTCAAATTTTACAGGGAAGAAATAACTAAAACCGCGCAAATCAAATGTTTCGGAAAACTAAATGTTAGTGCATTAAAGTTTTACTTTTTTGCATTACTTTTGTTCAAGATACGGCCAGAGTTATTGTTAAATATAAGTAAATTTATTTACTTACTTTATATAAATTACTTTTAACTTACTTTACAAATTTTATAAAATATAAGCTTATGTAATTTAACTTTTATTTTATATAAATTACTTTTAATAAAGATTTGTTATTACTTTCAAAATAAAAAATTCCTACTTAGAAATCATTATTTTATTTGTAAGTTCAATTTACATTTGGTAGCATATTAGTTTTATGTAAATTGTAAATTTACATAAATGTAAAGACGTAAATGTACAGACGTAAATGTAAAATGTGAACATAAAGACGTAAATGCAAATTTACATAAAACCTTTAAAATAACTTTTGTAATTTACTTGTTGATAGATATTTACTGACTCGTGTAAGTAAAAAAAAGCAAGTAAAAGACCCATCCCTGTTACCAAATTTAAAAAAAGGTAAGACTATTTATCAAATTGTAAGATACTCATATAATTATTATTACATTTTAAGAGTATTTCTTAGATTTTTTTTTACAATTTTATTTATATTTAGTTTTAGTATATTTGAAATAACAAATTTAAAAAAAGATTAGACTATTTACTAAATTGTAAGTTA
>NC_088928.1:32215000-32287500 GCF_038396675.1 Hydra vulgaris
GAATTATAGGAATTTTAGCTTTTTCCCAAATTTCACAAGTTGGTTTGATAACTGTTACCGAACTTTTATGTATACTCAATCCTTTCACCTCATGGTGGAAGAAAAAACATTTTAATACTTCCAAAATCGTTGGAAGCTTAAGATGGGAAAGCATTGATATTGGTTGACAAATTAACCATTTTGCTGTAGAACTGCGTGTTGACTTTGCGACTGCAGCCATTTTAAATTTTCTTTAATACAGTGTATGAATGAAAATATATTTTGTTGTCACCTATATTTCCAAACAAAATTAGTTTCGTTGAAACTCGCATTTATATCACTTTCTTAAAATACTGTAATTAATATTATTAGTCAAGCAAAATAGATAAACTATTGTAATTTTATTTCAGGAATCACAACACTCTCGATAAAGTCTCGAACTGAACTAAACCATATAATAAACCAATATTATAAAATATAATGATATTTGGCTTAGTTTGCAATTTATTTTGCCGCTTTAATATGCATTTAAAAAGGAAATGTTGTTTAACAAAAATTATTATGCGTTATACGAGCATAATTTTCGTTTTCATTTTATTAAAATGGAACGTTAAACAACCGAAATGTGCACAGAAAACGATGGTCAATATTTTACTGAACTTTTGAAAATTCCAATTTTAGAGGGGTATAAAGATCGCCCCAGCGCGACCTCTAAATATTTACCGATTTGGTTGATTTTTTTGGCACAATGTTTTCTTTCATAAATGAACACATTTAGACCTTAGGAATAACAAAAAGTAAAAAAAAAAATTTCTTGGTCATTTTTGGATCACCCTAATATATATATATATATATATATATATATATATATATATATATATATATATATATATATATAATATATATATATATATATATATATATATATATATATATATATATATATATATATACCTGCTATCAATCTGAAGATACAATGATCCTAATGAAATTGTTGTTGCTAATCTTTTTGTGCAGTGTTTTTTATTGTATGATTTGCATAACTTTTTTCTTATATAACTTTGTTTGGATTCAAACAGCATCAAATAGCAGACTATTGAAATATAATTTGCCATTGTTGAATTTACAAATGGAACAATTAAAGAAGTGGAAGTTTTAGCCAAAAGTTGGATGAAAAATGATGGGATATGCTTCTCTCCCACATTTAAAAGTTCCTCTGCAATTCGAAAGGCTGTCACTAGTTTGCAGGCACCGACCTCTTGTTGGCAGATATACCCTGCAAGAGTTTTATTCACCACAGGTTGGAATTAACTATTAACACCAGGTAAAATAATTGAAATAGACTTAAATATTGTGTACTGTATGTTGAAAGTATATCTGTGTATAGAATTTTATGAAGAAGCTCGAACACACTTGAAAAAGGCAGCAGATACTTCAAACATTGAAACTGATACGGAAGACAAGAGAAGAACAAAACAGAAGTAAAGCTCCTGAAATTATATTTACTAAATATAAAAATTTTCACTTTCTTGCCTCTAAAATTGTAAATTATCCATATCGAGCAAATAAACATTTTTTAGAAATATATATCAAAGGAGAAAGATGACAATGGCATTTTGGGATAGTGATGAAGATGTGGAAGTTAGTGACAAGGAACTAAAAGAATATAAAAGACATCATTTGATGAGTTCTGATAACCAAAGTAGAATGAACTTTATTCCAGAAATATCAGGTAAGTTATTTTTATTAAAATTAAAAACAACATTATGATAAAGTAAACATTCATTTCCTTAATGAATTATAGAAATTCTGAAACCAATATCAACGCCATGTTTAAAGAGTGAGACAACTATCTATCCAGTAGCTGAAAATACCATTGACTTTTCGAAAGCAAACAATGAAGTTACAAGCAAACTCAAATTGTCATCAAGTGAATTGGTACAAAATGTGTAAATATTGCTTTTTATGCAAACATAAGCAAATTTTAATCCTGTTTATAAACATATATACATATATATATATATCTATATATAAATATATATATATATATACATATATATATATATAAACATATATGCATATATGTATTTATAAATATATATATACATATATATATATATATATATATATATATATATATATATATATATATATATATATATATATACATAGTTTAGGTCCTTTTTCAACCCTGAGCCAAAGAAGGTAGTAATTAGTACCTTCTTTGGCTCTAGATTGACAAAAGGTTAACTGCTGACATTGCTACTTGCTGCTTGCAGCCCTTTTAGAAGTAAATTTAAAAAAAAAAAATTAATAATAAGATAACCAATAATAGCTGTAATCCTTAGCAACCCTTAATTAATTTGGGGTTGAAGTAATCTATATGAAGAGTATTATTTAACATATGCTAAATAATATTCTTAAAGAAAATATATTCCATAAATATGTGGAATATATTTTCTTACCTTTTGTAGATTGATATGTTATTGCAGCAGCAAGCCACAACAGGAATAAGTACTCCTAGCCCTGTGTCATCAGATACCATTTTTGAAAGGTGCCTAACAAAATCTGATGTTGATTTACTTAAAGAAAAGTTCAAGGCTAACAATGTTTTCAAGGGTGGAGTGGTGAGTTAATATTTGGTTGGTAACAACTCAATTGATATGCACTGAAAAAAATATTGCACAATCTTGTAATTTGAATATTTTGCTGATATTTCTTATTATTAAACTTTAATCGTTTCTGTTTCTTCTTTTAGTTGTTGTTGTTCTGCATATAAATCAGCTTTTGCTATTGGAAAGCTATTGAGGAGTGAGGAAGATGGGTCCTGTTTTGATGTCTCCGGTGGTTTGTTTAAATCAAATTTTAAAACATACACACTTTATCAATTAATCGTGGGTAAGAAAAGTTTTATGAATATTTTTTAATTAAAGTTTGTTCCACCACAATAAAAAAAAGGAGGAAGAGATACATTTATTTTATTACATAAATAAACAGAAATTAATAAAAATTAAGTTATTAAATATATATAATATATTTCAATTTAAAAAAAATAAATTCCACACCGAGCAAAATAATAGGTGTAAAATAAAAAATGAAGATGGAAGTCAATAGGGTTGCAAATTATTAATATTTTGTTGCATACCCATAATTTTTTAATACTTCCGTGCATCTTGACGGCATTAAATCCACTAGTTTTCTGCAAACTTCCACAGGAATGCTGTATCAAGCCTCCTGGAGCATCATCCACAGTTCATTTCTATTTTTTGGATTTTGTCTAGAAATTTTAAGTTTTAACTGCCTCCATAAATTTTCAATAGGATTTAGATCCGGTGACTGAGGTGGCTATTCTAAAACTTTTACATTATTGGTCATAAACCACTCTTTCGCAGCTTTGGATGTATATTTTGGGTCGCAGTCCTGTTGGAAATGCCAAATTATCGGCATATTTTCTTCGGCAAATGCCAACATGACATTATTTAGTATGTCTACGTATGCATATTGGGTCATAATATCTTTGATCCAATAAAGTGGCCCCACACCGTACCAGGAAAAGCAACCCCACACCATTATATTTCCTTCGCCGTGTTTCACTGTTTTCGCAGTGAAGCGAGGTGAAAGTTCTTGCTTCGATGGTCTTCTTACATACTGTTTTCCATCAGAATTAAATAAATTAATCTTAGTTTCATCACTCCACAAAATATTACGCCATTTTTTGGTCATATCTGTTCCCCGCCAAGCAATATGATTTTTTGCAAAAATTTTTCTTTTCATAATGTTCTTTCTACCAAGTAATGGTACTTTCGGAGTTCGAGCTGGCAACTTACTTTCTAAAATCCTTCTTCTAACTGTCCAAACGCTAATATTTTCATTAATTTCATTTAAAATTTTTGTTGCTGGCTTGAATGGGTCTATTTTTGAAATAATTGTAATGTGATCATCCGTACGCTGACACGTTTTGCGTGGTCTTCTTCTATTCTCACGTGATTTTTCTGGTTTTAAGGCATTTTTAACTTTATTTTGAGAACATCCCATCGTAACTGAAATTTCCTTGTAAGTTTTTCCTTGTTTTCTTAAATTTCTAATAAGTTTTCTTTCTATCGCTGCGCAATGATTTCCTCGCACCATTTTATATCTAATTCTAATTCAATACAAATATGATATGTTATTATTTTATATAAGTTGCATTAATATTGACCTTACCTTTATATCAACAACAAATAAAAATAATAAAAATGTTTTTAATCCTACAGCAAACAGGTTAAAATAAACACACACCTATTATTTTGGTCCACCAAATTTGTAGGTTAAATATATAAATAGGGTATTCCCCTCATAAATTTGTAAGAAATTGGAAATATACTGCTCTCTGTTATAATAAAATAAGCATAGTTTGTGTAGCAATCAGTTCCAAGATGTCACTTTATAAAATATACTGTAAAATGTCAATTTAAGTGAAATTTATTATTCACACCTATTATTTTGCTCGCCACTGTAAATAAAAAAAAAAAACTTCAATAACCTATTACAGCTCCGTAACATTTCAGTTTTACAAAAGATTTATTTCCTTTTCGACCTTGTCCTGAATATAATAAACTAGGAGACTTTGAAAATAAACAATTCATAACATCTCTTGTCATTTGATTGCAACTAATGTTACCAACACACAGTGGGCCAGAATTCACTTTTACTGGACAAAATTCATAACTAATTTAATATTAGGGCTATATTGACTAAAATTAGGATGAGTAATAATATAATGTCTGCGCTTCTTATAAAGGTGTTATATTTTTAATTCTTTGCTATGGATACTAAATTTCGGATAGCAAAAATCTAGTTTTGGTATTTGCAGATATTTTACGAGTGCTATGCTTACCAAATTTTATATAAGTACCATTATGTGGTCGCGCTTTTTAAAAACGTGAATATATTTTTTATTTAGTTGCTATGGATACCTAATTTTGCTTAGCAGCAACTAACTTTTATTAGTTGCATATTTTTTATTTGCGCTATGGACATTATTTAGCATTTGTATTATTATGAGATCCTTGCTCTTGAAAAGTAAAACTAATTTAAGTTTAATATAATTAGTGTTATTACACGTGCTTTTACACGTTGCTTGATAAACTTGTTTTCCTGTAGAAAAAAATTATATTCAAGCTTAATTAATTAGTTTTTCTAATTAGCAGAAATAATAATGCAGAATTTTTAAATTTTGTATGTTTTTATTGTTCCCATGCATTCACAATCATCAAAAATCTTTGACAATGTAATCTATAAGTAGTACAAGATTAGCAAGCAATAATTCACAAGAATTTGAAGTTGACAAAGTTGCAACTTTTCTTTGTTTTTAATGATGATTCTTGAAATGATAATGTAGGTCTACCGAGTTGTTTATTTTTACTATCCTTCATTAATGTGGTATTAAAATCATTTTCAAGCCAAGCTGAATTCTTTATAAAAAACCTTGCACCGGTTAGTTTACTTTGAATCCATCTCCTAATATAATCAAAATAAATAAACGAAAGACTGTTGAGTCAAATAAATCAGTGAATTTTGCTTCTTGTGACACTCATGAAGCCTTAATAAAAACACCATTTCAACATCTAAAATGAATAGCCACAACCAAAGCAACCAAAATAGATTATTAAATCAATTTGGTTTGACAAGCGCTAAATAAATAAGAACAAAATATAAATTAGGATATATATATATATATATTATTGTTCAGTAATACGTTTTGTATGACTAAGACCGTATTATATGTTTTCCACGTTTTTTAAAATTTTGTGCATATAAAAATTTTTGAGCGCAATTACAGATTTTTTGTTAGGTGAAAGAGTTCAAACGTAAAAGAAAACCTAAGTGGCGCCTAGTGGCAGCCAGATTTATGAAATTATTAAAACAAACATATATAAGCTTTAATATATCTGAGTATAAAAGCAAGATGTAGCAATAAAAAAAATATATTGTCAATTAAAAGCAAAAGTTAGGCATTAAAATATAACAAATTAAGCATATTTAAATTTGCTATAAATATGTTAATTTCATACCAATTTTAGTCCAACAACTTTTAAAATCTAGATAATATAGTTATAATATAATACTTTAAAAAGTGCAATATTTTATGTAAATTTTATTTATTTCCAGCGATTTTTTAAACAACATTTTTCTCTTTATAATTTTTTTTTTCTAATTTACATTTGCGTCTACTTCAACCACAGCATTATATATATATATATATATATATATATATATATATATATATATATATATATATATATATATATATATATATATATATATATATATATATATATATATATATATATATATATATATATATATATATATATATATATATATATATATATATATATATATATATGTAGACATTAATAATTATATATACATATATATATATCAATGGAGAACTATTACGGATATATAAATAGGGAACTGTTAGGGTTTCAATACAGACATAGAAGGGAGTTACTCCTCTATCAACTGAGGGTTTAGAATAGGGCAGTGATAAGTTAGTTTTATTTATTTTTCTTCATTTTTTTAAAATAAACGGTATTTAAAATCTAAATATGCTATATCAGATGTTTTACTATTATTACTTCAAATTTAATGTTATTTAAATTCAAAGTTTGAATAAAAAAATGCTATAATTTTACCAGTGACTCCAACATGCCTTTGTTGCAGAGGGTTTCCTCCAGCAAAACAAAGTCATCATCTGTTAGTAGTGGTAACTGATTCCACCGATTTATATTAGGCTTAACTGTCACTCCAATTGCAGAATTGTTACTAATTGACGCAACTTGTGTTTCAATTCGCTCCAAACGATTGAGTATTTTTTTCATATTAGATAGAAACAAACATATTCAAACACTTTTTTTCAAATGCTTTAAATATATAATAATTGTTAAGAACTTTACCAAAATGACTCTCATAACACAAAAAGAAAAATGTATACATACATAAGTTTAAATAAAATTTTAAATACAATTACTTAAAAATCTCCTGTCTCAAAAGTCATTCTTAAGTGCAATAAAGTTGTTGCACTTAAGGATGACTTTTGTGAAAATAAATTTGAGCTGATAGGATAACAATAGTGGGTATTATCAACTAAAATAGGTTTTTTTGTTAGTTTTAGTTTTGATTTAGCTTGTAAATTTATTTTATTTATTGTAACAGGTTGTTTTGGTGACAACAAAGCTAAAGAACTTCCTTCATCACTATCATCATCACATACCCCAGCACCACAAACAACTGATTTATCAATTTCAATTTTTTCGTGCCGAACTTGCCTCACTATCACTAATATCGACACTTGAGGTATACAATAGTTTATCCATCATTGATGAGGCAACGTTAAAATCATCTAGAATAATTTAAAAAAATATAAAAACATTAAAAAGTATTATAAAATTTACATACGTAATTTTTTCGTATTTAAAAAAAGCAATAACAAAATTATAAAAAAAATCTGCTTAATTATACTTGATCCTCCAAGTATACGAACTGTATATTTCCCCCAATTGCTACTTGGTGCAACAAAGTTAACATCAGCATTTGTGCATTTTGCCACAGACTTTAAATGATGTGGATAAAATGCTTCTGTGTTGCTTAATAGCCAACTAAAACTTATAACATCCTTAAAGCAGCCTTTAAATTTACTTCCTTCTGTTTCAAATGCAACTACCACAAGCTTCTTAATTATATGTTGTTGGTTTGGTTGTGACGTAATAAAGATATTGATCTATTTTATTAAAAGTTACATATAGCAGCTACAACATTAAAAGTTAAAATTCAAACACATAAATATATATATATATATATATATATATATATACATATATATATTTATATAAATATATATATATGTATATATATAAATATATATATATATATATACATATATATTTATATATATATATATATATATATATATATATATATTATATATATATATATATATATATATATATGTATGTATATATATATATATATATATATATATATATATATATATATATATATATATATATATATATATATATATATATATATATATATATATATATATATATATATATATATATATATATATGATTATCGTGAAAAACTGTATAACTGAATCATAAGCACTTCTCTTTCTTTATTTAATATAACTTAAATTTCGGGAAATTTAATACTTTTGCATAAATCATTAAAATAAAATTGCTTTGTTAACATGGCCGTGGTATTTTTACGCTTTCCGTTAAAGGTTAATGGTTTTTCATTTATACGCGTTTTTAAAAGTTTAAAATAACTAAAAAATTAAAACAAAAAAATTAAGTCAAAAAATTGCTAATTAAACTACTACATCAAGTGCTGGGTAAAATGCTTTATAAAAGTATTTAAAATACAAATACAAATACTGGAACAAGAAAGTATTTTAAATGCAAATGCAAATACAAATACTTCAAAAGTACTTAAAATAAAAATACTTTAAAAAAAGTTTTTAAAGTACTAAATACAAAATACTTTACCAAAATTTACAACTATGGCAACTTTCAAAATTTATTTTTGTTATTGCTCGAAAGTAATTTTTAGTCATTATACTACATTTATATCAAAATATCATTCATTCAGTCGCACACATTTGTTTTTAGAATTAGCAGCTTTTCGAACATCATATCATTAAGACAGTTACGCCAAGGCGTTTGTATTTATCCCGCTGTGCTAAACAGTCATTCAACTGGAGCCGACAATGGTACAGTGGTATTGAATTTGAAAAACAGTGACCGAACAGTCTTATACTTATTCAGAGCATTCAAACTTGTATCTTTATCATTTAAATACAACATGCACTCTTGATGAGCACCATTTGTTGCACCAGCATTTGCAGTCTCATCATTATATACAACAAAATTTTCAGTTATGCTGTCAGTGGTCACATTGAGATTGGTTGCTGTCGACGGCTCACTAGAAGCTAGTATGGCATTTTCAAATATTTCTCTGCAGATAGCTCATTTATAAGTTGGCACCCACCGTAACAGTGGGTGAACATTGTAACATGTAAACAGTGTGTGAACCTTGCTGCAACAATCCTGCATGAATTACTTACATCAAATCTCAACGTCTTTCCAAAACGAGTTTTCATTTGTGCTAACATTGCTGCTGCAAATAATTTAGCATATTTTAACTGGCAATTTTGAAACGCTTCCAATTTCACTTGTAAGCAATGCAAATGTGGAAACACATGACTATAATACACATTAACTCGTTTTAAAGCAATTCTTGTGCAAGTTCTATATAGTAAACATAAAACCCTTTAAAAGTTTTTACTTTGCTATAACTGAGTAAGTATTGTAAATTTCGATTAATATTAATTTATACTGCAACATTAAATAATTGCTTGTTAATAATCAATCGCATACTGTTCAAAAAAGATAAAATACATTAATTTAACTAATACCAAATTGATAATTACCTTCTTATGCTTAACAAAGTTTGATGTTGATGCCAGTGTGCCCGAAATGGCTTTGAATTACATACACCAAATAAGCATATTGGAAATGCTGGTAGAAATTCAATATTTTCTTGATTTTCATTTACTAATTCAAAAGTCTTTTTATTTTCGCTGTTAACTGCAGCCATCCTTAATTGAAAAAGATTCCCGTGATATATTATAATAATTACCCTAATGAAACCAAGGTAGATAAATAAAAAAAGAAATAATTCAGAATAAATAATGGTTAAGTGACACTTCAAAATAAATGTGCATTGTTAATGCTTAAATAATAATAAATTTAAATATTTTAATAAAAATAGCAAAAATTATTCCTATATTTAAAGAAGGAGAAAAAACTAATGTTAAACACTATCGTCCAATTTCTATCCTCTCTGTTTTTTCTAAAATTTTAGAAAGAATTTTGTACAACAGAATATACAATCACCTTTTATCAAACAAATTATTATATAACATGCAATATGGATTTAAAAAAAATAATTCAACAGAGCATGCAATTATTCAGCTTACAAGAAGTATATCAGACTCATTTAATAATTCTAAATTCACATTTGGAGTATTTATTGATTTAGCGAAAGCGTTTGATACCATTAATCATAAAATTCTCGCTAAAAAATTAAAATGTTGTGGTATAACAGGCAATATTTTAAAATTGTTAAAAAGTTATTTAACTAATCGCAAACAATTTGTTTACGCCGATGAAACATTATCATCAAATTTGTTAAATATTACATGTGGAGTTCCTCAAGGATCCATATTAGGACCTCTTCTTTTCCTTATTTATATTAATGATTTATACAAAGCCTCGGATTTAATAACAATTATGTTTGCTGATGACACCAATTTATTCATGTCACACAAAAGCATTCCTACTTTATTTAGTTGCTTGAACATCGAGTTAATCAAAATATCTGACTGGTTTAAGACTAACAAATTATCTCTTAATATTGATAAAACTAAATGGGTTCTTTTCCATCCTCCTATCAAAAAACATAAACTGCCAATTAACATGCCTCATCTTGTTGTTGACAATATACAAATTAAACAAGTAACAGTAACCAACTTTCTAGGTGTTTGTATAGATGAAAATCTTACATGGAAAAGTCACATTAAAAACTTATCAAGTAAAATTTCAAAAAGTATAGGAATGTTGTACAAAGCAAGAAATGTTTTAAATAAACGTACTTTAGTACAATTATATCACTCATTTATTCATTGTCACATAAACTATGCAAACATTGCTTGGGGTAGTGCAAAGAAAATTAAACTTAAACCTCTTTATTGTCAGCAGAAGCATGTAGCACGTCTCATATATTTTAAAGACCGTTATACTCATGCCAAGCCTCTATTATTTGAAATGAAAGTTTTTAATATATATGAGCTTAACATTTTTAATATTCTTTGTTTTATGTTTAAATGTAAAACCAATTCATCCCCTATTTCTTTCCATAATTTGTATTCATCGAAAGATAAAAATAAACACATTTTGCGGAATGAAAATTTTATAAAGCAGCCCATTTTTCAAACAAATCTTTTTAAATTTTGTATTGATTATCGCGGACCATTCTTATGGAATAAAATAGTTTTAAAAAATTTTACTAAGGATTTTATTCATCAAAGTAACTACTTTTCTTTTAAACGAAAGCTTAAAGAACTCATTTTTACAATTGAAGATGTAACAATATACTTATGATATTTTTTTTTTTTTTTTTAGTGATCTTCCTTTTTACCCCCTATTTCAACTATTGATTTATAAAAATTATATATGCATCATTAACAATTGTAATTTATAATAATGTATCTTGTATTTGTAACGGAATATTTTAAGTTTCTTACTTCGTTAACTTATTTCTTATCTTGTAAATATTTTATAAATTTTAACACGATCATTTCTTAGCGGTACTCGACGACAAGACCGCATGGTCTTCTACGAGTTCCCGCGTTCTTTTATTATTTAATAACGATTATTAGATATATATATGTTTTTATTATTATATATTTGTATTTTAAATATTGTAACGAAATGCTTATTTATAATGTAATAAAAAGAACAAAAAAAAAAAAAATATATAGTTGCTTACAACTCCGAGACATGAATATAATAAATACCAATTACAATAATATAATAGTGTGTAAGTAGAAATAATCTGAAAAATATATCTCTATATTACTCCAATTAAAATAAAAAATGCAATGAATAAAAATAAATCTGCTGATTTTTTGGATGAGAGTTTAGATGTTTCACTATAAGTTTATTTACCACATTTCAAAATAATGTTAATGTATAAATATGATAAAAACAAAATTTGTGTAAGATTGATAAAAAAACAACTTATTTGTAGTCATAGGAAGCTCGCAGAAGACTTAATTCAGTCTTGTCATCGAGTACCTATTTCTTAGACGTGTAATACACATAAAAAATTAGTTGCATTCGTGGTATATATATATGTGTTACATATATACCTTGTTATTAATATTACTTTTATTATCGATTTGTATTAAAAGTTAAGTTACATTTATTTATTTATTCAAATCTAAAAAAATTCCTTACAGTTGTTTAATTTGATTATTGCAGTTTTTAGCTTTTTTTCAGAGAGTGTTCGTTATTTAAGTTTAATAGTGATTTGTTTCTGGAAACTAAGTTGTTAAATAAATAGGGACCACGATATGTTATTGAGAATTTTGACAGTCTTGTTGTTTCAAAAGGTATCTTAAAGTTACCTGTTGCTCTTGTATTGTATTTATTTATATTGTTTTTAAAAAAGTGTGCTGTAAAATGTACTGGAACCAGACTTAGTTTATATTTGATCATGAAAAGTATATTTTGAAAAATATTTATTTGGAATATATTTAGTGCGTTCATTTGTTCCAGTAAGGGTTGAGCATGAGTAAATTTGCTTTTGTTGTATACTAGTCTTGAAGCGTGTTTTTGACGTAAGTAAAGTGGTTGTAATTTAGATTTGTGGGTACTGCCCCATGCAATATTGTTTATAAAATGTTTAAATAATTAAATATCAAGTTTTGCTTAGTCTAAACTTTTGTACTTTCTAAAATAGATCAGCTCGGTTTTTAACGCATGGAAAAAACTTTCCATAGCAGCATTGTCGTAAGATACGCCTGTTTTACCATGGTTTATAGCGGTTTTGTAAAGTGTATGGCTTGTAAACTATCTGCCAAGGTCAGATTGATAAATTAATCCCTTGGCAGGACTCCGTATGCAGACTGCGGCAGTAAGTGCCTCAATTACTAATTCTGATTTAATTGTCTTCTATAGTACCGTGCCCACTACCTTGCGGGCGGAAAGGTTATGTACAACGGATAAATAAACCGATTTATTATTTACGGCAATATAACTAATTTCGGCGACACACACCCTATTAGGTGCCAGCGCTGTAAAGTTTTGTTAAACCAAATCCTTTCCGTTATGGAAAGGCTTGTCTGATTGTATTGCAGTTTTTTTTCTTCTACAACTTCTTATACATTTTCGCTTAAAGTTTATGAGGCGAGCAACCCTGTGACGTCAACAGCTATAGTCTTGCTCAACCAACTCTGCATGCACTCTGGAACTGCTATATGTGTCATAATTTTCAGCAAAAATAGTTCAAATCTTACCAATGAGTTCTTCGTTATAAACATCCCTTTTACATCCCTTTTATATATATATATATATACATATATATATATATATATATATATATATATATATATATATATATATATATATATATATATATATATATATATATATATATATATATATATATATATATATATATATATATATATATATATATATATATATATATATATATATATATATATATATATATATATATATATATATATATATATATATGTATACATATTTTAATAATTTATATGTTTTATATATTTTAGGTTCAATAATGATCAAAAAGCTTCCTCAGAGATCTAAATGATAAACAAAGAAATGTTTATTTTAGATTTTTGCAATACAGCATTATTCTTGAAAAAAAAATCAGAAAATAGGCATAAAATATCAGCACATGTCACATAGCATTTAACAAATTACACACGTGAAGAAATAGTCTAGCTCATTAAAACCTTGATAAGAAAAAAAGCTTTTGTTGCAAACATATATTTTTTACAGAACTACTTGAAACAGAATTTAAAAATTGAAGAAAAGTATCTTTAGACAGTTTTTTTTTTTAACTTTATTCAATATCCAAAATCATTTTAAATAGGTGGATTAAAAAGTCCTCTTTACAATACTGTTCAATGGCTTTCCTCAATTTGAATAAAGGGAAAGTTTATTTGACTTCTATATTCAATACTTTTATGCTTTAATGCATTACTTAATTAAAATGAAGTGTCATCATCGCAATATACTTTGCTACTTTAATTTATAAAAAACCAGTGAAAACTTTCTACACCAAAATCGAACAAAGAACTGTGTTGTTTAAAATATTGAATACCCGTATTATGTTTGTCTTGTTAGGTTGACATATATTCATTGACACTTGTTTTTTTTATTTGCTAAAATTTGTTAATTTTAATATGCCTTAATTTTGCTGTTTTGAGAGTTTCGTTAGTTCTATTTTTAATTTGCTTTGAAACCTGTTTCTTTTTTTTTTCCTTATTTGACAAAAAGTTTATTGTAATGAAGTAATGAAGTCCATTAATAAAATTATGAAAATATTTACAAACTGCTTTTACAAGTTAATATAAATCGTTACAGTTTATTTTAGTTTTCAGATATTTTATATAGTAAGCCATTAAATTAAGCATAATGTGCTTTAAAACAAGTTTTAATTAAATAAAAAAATTGAATTTTTAACAGATTTAGATTAAGTTTGTCGTTTTCATTTTCAAATATCAACCTCCAATTTTTTTGCAGACCAAACATTTTAACAATCACTAATATTTTGTTGATTTAAATATATAGATAAATTTATATGATAATGTTTTGTGTTTTGTTTGGCATAAATAAATTGAATGGCAATAGGAATACCAATAACTAAATGTAAATACATGGACTGAGGATAAGGGTTTAGTCAGGGTTTTAGTCATGATTAAAAGTCATTAAAGACAAATAAACTATCATTTCGTTAAAAAGTATTCATTTTAACTGAATGGTTTTAACATCGCGTAAATCAAGTAACGTTCTTCCGTTCTAAACGGACGGAAAAAGTAAACAGTGGTAGGGGACCTCATGTATCGCTATAAGCCATCTTAGTTGGTAACATCCAGGTAACATCCTTTAGTAACATCCTTTAGTAACATCCTTTAGTAACATCCAGGTTGGAATGAATGGTTTGTGATACCCTAACCCCACCCCTATCAATGAATTTTAGTTCATTATGTCTGCAAATTTAGCTCTTTTAGACAAGCAAATCAGCATATATTAAATTATGTAATACAGTCGGTAAACTTGGGTTTTTAGTAGGGGAGACCGGGGCTAGTTGGGGGAACTGCGTTTATCTTCAGAGCCTTTCATCAGAAAGTGACAAAAATTACACAGAACCTTGCTAATTGACCATTTCATCATTTACTATAGCGAACCCTGACAATACTATAGTAGTCACGCATGCGTATGGGAGATATTAGGATTTACGCGTTTTTTGGACAAAAACGTAACTTTTGGAAATATCTCTTCCTTTTTACTTTGCTTACAAAATAGTTAGTCGCATGAAAAAATAAATTGTAGTAAAAGTTACAGTCACAATTGGTTTACTATATCCAGTGAGACTTTTTCTAAATTCTTAAAGAGTTTGAACTTGGGTAAATAAAGTTACCCAAGTTCATACTCTTTAAGACTACACTTTATTATTTTCAAAAAAATGTACTGATAGGGCTACAGAGCTCATAGAGTGAAAACCTAGCCAACTAGCCCCGGTCTTCCCTACTGTCGGCGAATGTTAAAAGCAAGAATTTTTTTTTTGTAGCCAAAAAAAAAATTATGGCGTTTTTGCAATAGTCGATAAAATTCCTGGAACCGCCTCTGTTAATATTATTATTGATATTATTATTGGTATACTTTGTTATATATTAGCTTTGTCATATATATTATTATATTAGCTTTGTCTTATCTTGTTATTTTAGTTTGTGAACATTTCCATAAGTATTTTCCTCATAAATATTCCGTATTTACTTATTATTAATTTACTGTCTGTGAATAATTGTGAAAGTAAGACCTTTTTTCTAAATATATATTATCCATTGACTGTATTGATATGACTGTACCCTATATATTTGCCACAATGTGCTACAATTGTTGACATTTAGAAATAAAAATAAACAATAGTGTTGACAGATCAATTTATCTTTTTCCGGACCTTTCCGAACTTCTGTTACTTTTTTAGAATTTTTTTCTTTTTCCGGATATCCTAAACATTATCCATACATGCAAGTTTAGGTGTATATTTACGGAACTATGATGCTAGAAGCGCAATATTTTACTTTATTTACAATTTTTTAATTTAGGTACGTATTTTGCTACAAAAAACTAGGTGTCTGCTACATAATCTTTTTAATAAAATTTGGCATGCTCGTTTTTAAACTTTTCTCAATAGTTTCAAAAATGTTCTCAACATTACTTCAATGTAAATTTGATGTCTTATCAACAACGAAGTTTTTAAGAAAAGTTAATTTAATAAAAGCGGTTGTAACTACAAAAAAAAACTATCCAAAAATGAAGTTTAGCTCTTCTTCTTTTCAAAATACATCCTTACAACTTAAACGCAAAGGACGCTTCGATAAAGTTCAAGATTTTTGTTCGGTGCCGTAACTCATTGGATGCGTACAATTATGTTATAAAGCTCGATTCCATGTCATTTGCAAACATATGGAATACGATATTAACATAATTTAAATATGCCGATTTGCTGGTCTAAAAGAGCTATATTTGCAGACAAAATGAACTAATTTTCATTGTTAGGGGTGGGGTTAGGGTATCACAAACCATTCGCGCCAACCTGGATGTACAGTGGCTTATAGTAATACATGAGTCAAAAGGTAGACTAATCTCTGTTTATTTATGTTTTTTATGTTACCATATTACTATTATCAAAGAAATTTTAACTTTGTGATTTCAAGCATTAAAATGCATCTCTGGTGATATCTTTTAAATTTGTCATACTATTTTAACAAAGTATAATTTAGATGGTGTATATCTCTATGCTATATATATTTAGCATTTTTAACCGAAGAAATATTTTCTTTGCGATATTATACAAGCCTGTAAATGAATTATAGTGATATGTTTTTTTATTATGCCAGCGTGATTTGTTTTTTATCTATACAAATTGCATCACATGTTCCATCTTTATTTTTCTTAACAATAATAACAATCAAGCTGTAATAAATAATGGTTTTTAACAACGTGATCTATTTTCCCTTGAATTGTAATATAATAAATAATATAATTATGTAATGTATTTATACAGTTTTAATAACTTTTTAGGGAGATATCTGTGAAGGAAAAAAAAATTGGAAAAGCATGGAAAACGTTTTGGTCGTTCTTCGATCAAGACATTAATCGATGGACATTATTCTTGGACATTATTTGATGATGAATCAAATACCCACCCATTTTCATATTCAAATTTAGCATCTTTTAAGTTAAATCAACAAGGGAAAAAAAAAGTTTATGTTAAGCCGATAAGTTCTCAACGGTTTAATGAGGTTTTTACGCAAATGGAAGAATGTGAGTTTAAAGAAGATTTTAAAGTAATCGTAACACATGTAATTTCCTAGTTAATGAATTGCATCCACATTTAGGCAAAACTACCACAACTTTGCCAGAACCTATTTCAGTAGTAAAAAGTGTTGCAATTTCATTACATTATCTAGCTTCATATGAAGAATATTGTGTTGTGTCAAGCCTTTTTGGAATTGGAAAGTCAACAGCAAATTTAATTGTACATGAGTTTATCAATGCTGTCGATGACATTTTGCTTTCTAAGAATGTAAAAGTTCCATCGTCAGAAGAAAGGTTAAATAAATGTAGTAGAGATTTCCAAGTTATTCTTCGTTTTCCCCAATGCGCTGGAGCTATTGATGTATGTCATATCCCTATTTCAGCCTATTAGGATCAAGCAATTTTTTATTATAATTATAAAGGGTGGTATTCCATTGTACTTATTGCCGTTGTAGACTGTAGATACCGTTTCATTTATACAAGTGTTTGATCGCCTGGTAGAAATAATGACAGCTATATTTTGTAGAATTTTCTTTGAATTTAATTTTAGAATCAAATCTATTTAATAAATGTTGTAAAGAGTTAGGCGGCTCTCTTGTTTCACTATGTTTAATAGGTGATCCAGCATTCCCTTCAACACGTCATTTGTTAAAACCTTATTCTGAAAATTTAGAGCTTAGTGAAATTAAAAAAGAAACTACAATAAAATATTTTTCGTTGCTAGAAGATGAGTTAAGAATGCTTTTGGACGCGTTAAAGCTCGATTCCATGTCATTTGCAAACTTATGGAATGAGATATTAACTTTGCTACAAGAATTGTTAATGCTTGCGTCCCTCTTTATAAAATTAATGAATAATATGACGACATTATTACAATTAAATGGCTTACACATCAACGTAATGACAGCCTGTCTCAACCTAATATAGTTTCTTCTGCAAGGAACAATGGACCAGGAAAAATGTTCGTGACTCAATTGCTAAATACCTTAATGAAAGGGACAAATAAAGTAGTAATAAAGTTTTTTATTAATTAAAGCTTTAGCTGTAGTATGGTTATGTATTTATTTGTTTTAAACTAAACTTACTTTACTTGAATTTATCAAATGTGTCCTAATAAGTAAATATAAAATATGTATAAAAACAAAATGAGAATAGTTTTAAATGGTCATGGAACGCTTATTAATGTATATTTTAATTATTCAACACTATACCTCCGACAGACTACTATTCTGTGTTGTCAAAAGCGACTGACGAAGATATGACCTATCCATAAAAGCCAAGCTTTATAAGAAACGGGATAACAAAATTCCAACGTCATCTTTTAATAATAATAATTAAAATTAATATTATTATAGAACTTTGCTATAAAATCTAAATACTTCTTATTGAATATTTATTTAGTTAACTATTATTATAAAAAATTAGGAAACTAATTTTAAGAAGAAAAGAGGAAGAGAGGGGTTCAGAATTGAAAAATTTACAAAAAAGTTATAAAGGGCAGGTAAACTTTGACAATTGTTTAATATTGCTATAAAAACATTCATTTACTTCAATTTTAAATATTACGCATATAGAATTTAATTAAAATACAAATAATTAAAAATTTGTATACTAATTTGGCATAAGCACGAACTTACTTAAGTTCGGAGTTTGCATAATGCCTAAACAATTTATATTTAAAAATTCAAAAAAAAATTTTGTAACATTCGCCGACGTAACATTTAATATATTTTCGCCTTCGATTTAAAAACAAAGTTTTAATTAGTGTTCGTTGTACAATGCCAAGTCGAGTTGTTTGACTTGTGTTAAATCAGCCTGAACATAGAGTACACTACTTTATCGTTGTCCTCAAAGTTTAAGTCATCTGGAATTTGTAATCCTTAGCGATTGCAAAGGTTTTCTTGAAAAATGCACATAAAATACATTTTATATTATATTGTTAGGGTTAGCAAATGTTAGGAACACTGAAGTGCACAAGAGAGGTGGACCTATTTAGTGACCTCCAATAATTTTTGAGATGACCAACAAAAGATTGCTCAACATCACAATCTACCTGAAGGTGAACTTAATTAAAATATATTTTCTCTGGTGTAGTTAGCTGATTCAAAGGTGTAACCATGATTGCTAACAAACCTGCTATGGATTGTATTCCAGTGTCTTTTTTAATTAAACTAGAAAGAAATAAAAATCTTTATTCAGGATACATTTTGACATCTCTGAAATGGGAAATAAGCTAATTTTTAAGTAAATAGTCTTTAAATCCACTCTATTAAAATTCATTTGTAACAGTATATTATTAACAAGCATATTCAACAATAAAAGATCAAAAGAATATTCCTTTTTGTTGCTAATTTTTGTTGAATTGACTTATATTTTTTACCAATTACTCTTTTAAAACATCCACTTACCTTGATAAAAGCCTCATTGATATTGGCATAATTGCTTCTGAAGAAATTGGGTTGCTTCTCAATTAGAATTGGTGACAAATCATTGTTAATGTGGTTGACAATATCTCTTATTATTATTAGACAAGTAGATTTTTGAACACATTCTACATCAGAGAAATCATCAAAATTAAAATTGAAATCTGGCCAAACGCCAGATTTCAATTTTAATTAAAATTACCCATCAAACACGGGAACGTACAAAAAACGTACAATGAACGTTCAGACGGAACGTCTCGGACACGTTCTAAACTGATTCTACATTAGACGCTGAAAGACGTCCTCTTTGGACGTTTAAGAGACGTCGCAAAAAGACTTAAATAAGACTTTCCGTTTAACTTCAGTTAGACATAATTTATTTAGAATATACGTCTATTAAACGTTCAAAAAACGTTCTAGGTGTCTTTTAAACGTTTAAAAGACATTCGTTAGGCAATGAGGGTATTTTAGAAATCGCAAAGTTTGTCGGATTTTGGGGACGAAAATTGCGCATTCAGAAAACATAACAGAAACGCTAACCAGTGTGCTTTACTAATTAAAACTGATAAAACACAAAAGTAAAAGTAAAAACAAATTTAAACTTATTTCAAGATACAGATAAAAAATATCATAAAAACCGTTGTCGTGGTTTAGTTTTTCGCAGTCATCGACGTGTTTTCTTTCTGGCGCTGTTTTCAGGATATCACCAACGCAATTTTCTAGTTCATTCTCGAGATACTTGGGCATGGTCTCTGCAAAATACAAAAAATATGTATATAAGACTTATAGAATATAAAATAAAGAATATAATAATGATTCAATCAAGTTAGGGTATACAAATTTGAAGGCTAACTAAGCAATCATTATTACGAAATAAGAAATTATATTTCAAACAAAAAAAAGACAAACTATTATAATGCATAAATTAATAATTTGATCTCAATCGTAAAAACAATAAACCAATGAATTATGTAGTCAGATTTTTAAAAATAAAAAAAAGGGAAAGGAAAGACCGATTTCTGTTATGCGCAACTATTTGTAGTTTAGTTTTTCATCAATTTTTCAAAATCAATTTACTAGAACTTTGTAAGTTTTAAAAATGGGCTCCTCAAATGCCAATAAAAATCTGTATAAGATTTGAAAAATCTTTATTTATTCTTCCAAATCTGTATCGTCCCCCTCAAAATAATCCCCCCCCCCCGGCCCCAATGCACTTTTGCAAACGTTTTTTCCAGTCTTCGAAGCATGCCGAAAAGTCCTCGGTAGGGATAGCCTTCAATGCGCGTGCCGATACACGTTGGATCTCTTCAATGGACTCAAAACGATTTCCCCGGAGTGGTCTCTTGAGCTTTGGGAACAGCCAGAAGTCACACGGGGCTAAGTCGGGCGAATACAGTGGTTGTGGAGCAACATGGGTAGAGTTTTTGGCGAAAAACTCACGAAGAACCAGTGCTGTGTGCAAAGGCGCATTATCTTGGTGCAAAATCCAAGAGTTATTGGCCCATAATTCCGGTCTCTTTTTGCGAATAGCTTCACGCAAACGTCGCATAACGCTTAAATAATATTCCTTGTTGACAGTTTGGCCAGTTGGAAGAAATTCGTAGTGCACGACACCACAAAAGAAAACAGTCAACATGACCTTGATTTTTGAGCGACTTTGACGTGGTTGCTTCGGTCTGGGCTCGCCTTTTTCACGGTATTCACTCGATTGGTCGGTTGTTTCAGGGTCGTATGCGTAGACCCAAGTCTCATCGCCAGTAATAATTTGTTTGTAGACGTCTTGATAGTCAGAAAGCATTGCTTCACACGTTTTAACGCGACGCTCTTTTTCAAAGAAATTGAGAAATTTCGGCACCAAACGTGATTTGAGTCTTCTGAGGCCCAAATAATCCTTCAAAATCGCTTGCACCGACCCAAATGATATTCCAACCATGTCAACACGGTCTCGAATGGTTAACCGACGATTTGCAAGCACCAATTCTTTGATTTTGTTGATGTGGCGATCATCAATCGAAGTCGATGGTCGTCCGGAGCGTTCCAAGTCATCAACACGTTCTCGGCCTTCTTTGAAGTCTTTGTACCACTTGTAAACATTTTTTTGAGACATAGTCTCTTTACCGAAGGCCTTTTGCAACATTCAATACGATTCAGCAGCAGAAATATCATTCCGCAAACAAAATTTAATAGCACTTCTTTGCTCAACAAAATTAGACATCGTGAAAATCGCCGAATGCACTTTTAATACTTCAGAAACAAGCGTAAACAAAAAAAAATAATTATGAGTTTGACATGTAATTTGGCGCAAATGTTAATGACATTCCTACCAACTTAAAAATAAAAAAGATTGGACGATTCGAATAAGGCGGGAAGTTTAAATTAAAAATTCACCTTACTTTTTGATCACAGTAGTGTATATATATATATATATATATATATATATATATATATATATATATATATATATATATATATATATATATATATATATATATATATATATATATATATATATATATATATATATATATATATATATATATATATATATATATATATATATATATATATATATATATATATATATATATATATATATATATATATATATATATATATATATATATGTATATATATATATATATATATATATATATATATATATATATATAATATATATATATATATATATATATATATATATATATATATATGTATATAAATATATCTTAATGTGACACTTATGTGGATCATATAATAGTATTTCAGTTTATTTCTCTCCTACAGACAATGCCTTGCAGAGATAATAATGATTACAGTAGTTTTTTTATATTATTTTTTACAAGTTTTGGTCTATTGTTCCATTATAAAAAAAAAAAAAATATCAACAACAAAAAAATGAATAAAAATAAAAAATAAAATTCAAAACCAAAAGAATATTTCACAATGTGAAATAAAGAAGAGTTTAAATGTTTAAAAATGAATTTGGGCATTTCAATTTAAAAAACGGCTAATATCTAATTCTATTTTTGTTCTGTTATTCATATTGCACCCGATTTGTTTCATTTCATTTATAAAAGCTTCTAAACAATCGTTATTTCTTGCAATAAGGTTTCCTCATTCAGTATTTTAGTTCTATTTTGAAATTCTACTAAAAGCGCAATTCTTGAAAACTTTTTTTTTCATGCAACGACCTTTGTCTATTACAATATATTTTATATAGACACTCGTTTAATATAGTTTTGCCAATATTATACAAATATAAACTTTGTGATGGTGCAAAAAGAAATGATTTGAATGTGTTTTTTATGTGTGGAATGTGTGGGTAGATTATGTTAATGAGTGCATTAGAGTATTTTATTATTAGCAGAACTTTTTTACAGGTGAATACCATGTGTGGTAGACTTTCTTTTGTTTTCATACATTGGGGACAGAGTTCATCGGTTGTATATCCTCTTTTTTTAAAGACTTTATTTGTTGGTAGTTTGAAATGTATTAGCTTGTATCGTATTTCGTCTGCTTGTTGTTGGTGCTGTTTTTGCGTGTTGCTAGGAATAATTTGGCCTATTCTTTATCTGTGATGTTGCTAATACTCTTTTTAAAATAGTGTCTCCATTTCGAATGGTTTCAGTAATTTCATCATATTTTTGGGTATGTAAGATTTTATATGGTACTTTTGGTGTAAACTCTGTAAATTGGATGGGATGGTTGTTTTTTAAATATAGAAATGGTACGGTTTTGTGTGCTCATAATTTTGGATTTCAGTGTTGATTCTTAGTTATGTTTGCGGCGGTAGCAAGTTTATAATTTTGGAGAGTTGTCGAAGTTTCATACCGACTAGTTGGCCGTCAAGATACCCTGAAACAAATACTCTAGAAATGTCTGCTAACATAGTTATTTTGTTTTTCTCTGAAAAAGGTGTAGGTTTTAGAGATGTATTTAGGTGCTTTATGAAAGAGTTATAATATATGGGTTTATCAATTCTTCATATGTCATCTTGGTAAATTTTTCACTTCGGTAATATATTCGGTTCCAGTTTTTAAGCATTTGGCTATTATAATACAGTTGTTGAGTTTTTAGAGAATCATTCGAACGGTTTTTAAAAAAGACTTTTTAAGATGTTAGACGATCAAACAGTTTTGAGATACAGCTAAGCTGTAATGACGTTAATTTTATTTGATTATCGATAATATTGAGCCATTGGCGCTGCAACATAGGGTGCATGATGGGCAACTGCCGACCCAACATTTCTGCACCGGGGGCAGATGATATCTTCAGCCCCCCCCCCCATCCAAAATGTCACTATCCGCGATTCAAAACAGCGATATTTTTATGCACTCAGAAGAAAAAAAACTTTTGCATTCAAAAAAACGCAAAAGTTCTTTTTTTTTGAAAGAACTTTTCCATTCGATAGAAAGTATTTTAGCTTATCGTTATTTGTATTTAAGTTCCTGATGTTGATGTGTAATACCGTGAACTTTCCTATGTTAGTTTGGAGTTCAGCTTTAAAAGTTTTAATAACAAAATATGTAGAGTCGAATACTTTTCTGTTATAAAAGAAAATATCGCCCTTATATAAATCAGTCGCAAAAAAAATATTTTCAGTTTTGATAACATCAAAACGCAACATTTGAAAGTCTATTGTTTCAAAGTCATTATCCATGACAAAAAAGAGAACTAAATTAAGAATTTTTCAATAGAATTCGATTAGTAAAAAAATTTCATTGTACAGAGTATAGAGTACAGACTCCATAAAAATGAAATAAAATTTAAAAAAGCAAAATTTGTTTTAATGTTTAATCGCACAATTCTTTAACAAATCAATCAATGTCAGAAGCAAAGAACGTTTAAAGACTATAGACCTTTTCTTTTCAAGAGCGAGGTAAGTAAGCATTTGATATGTTAAATTTAAATCATGGAACAGACGATTGTACTAAGTAGTTGCCTAGGTTAGCTAGCATACGCAGTGTGATCATTTTACAACAGCATTCCATAATCGCAAGACTACTGAAAATATTTTTTTTTAACAAATACTAAAAGGTGAAATGTATGTAATATCCATATCCAAATCCTTTAGGTCAGACACGGGCCAAACTGAAACTGGTGCTTGTGAAACCGCTACATCCTCACAGTATGACTCTGATCCATCAACACAGCCATCTGTGTCTCCCACATCCACTTTCTCTGCCAAGTTTGAGTCAAGCAAACCTACTGTACCGGCAGTAACAGGTACTGCCCTGGTCCTTTATCCCTTTCAACTCCCTTCTACGTACGAATTCCCAACTAAGAAATTTGCATCAGATCGGTATGAAAGGTCCTGTAAAAGTATTTTGTTTGCGAAATGGCCATGGTTACACTATGTTCCTGAGACAGATTCTGTTTTATGTTTCAACTGCTTGGAAGCTGTGAATAAGAAACTAGTAAGCAATCGACAAGCTAATGTTTTTGTTGATTCTGGCTTTTACCAACTGGAAAAAAGGAACCGAAAAATTTATGAAAAGTCATCCGCCCACAAAATAGCCACAGAGAAAATAATGTATTCCAAACAGACTCCTATACCTGCTATTTTGAGTGAACAAGTGTCATCTTCTCAGGCCATTGCTCGAACTGTTTTGAAAGTAATATTTTCAAGCATTAAATATTTAGGACGACAGGGTCTGGCATTGAGAGGAAGAGAACCTCATGTTGGAAATCTATGGCAGCTTGTATTAGAACGGGTACAAGTTGCACCCTCTGTGAAAGAGTGGTTAAACAAACGCGACACATGAATGTCAGACACTTTACAAAATGAAATTATTCAAATATTTGCACAATCAGTTCAACGAAGCATTGTCACTAATATATCACAGTGCTCATATCTTGGCCTTACAGCTGATAAAACTACAGATGTGGCGGATCATGAGCAATTTTCTGCCAGCATTCGGTATGTAGGCCCTAATTTAAAAGTGCAGGAATGCTTTATGGGTTTCTACAATTTCCAGAACAGCCCTGCTAAAACATTGTTTAATGCCATAATTAATGTGTTTACCCGCTGCACAATACCCATGAATAAACTAATTGGCTATGCATTTGATGGAGCCAGTAACATGAGTGGACACTTATCTGGATTAAGAACTCGTCTCGGAGAAACTTACCTACATGCAGTATATGTTAACTGCACAAATCATTCGTTGGATCTTGTTTTACAAGAGGTCTGATTTGAAGTAAAAATGGTTATTGACACAATTCATAATGTGCGTGATGTTGGAACATGAATCTTTGTTTGGTTCAGATGATGTTGTTCTGAACTTGGTCAGCTTATGTCCAATAGTAAACGTCCGGGGCTATGGCCGGGGCTAGGTTTGATAACATATAGTCGCGACCGGAGCCAGGTTTAGGATCAGGGCTGCATAAATATTGATAGATCCTATAAAAATGGTATTTTTAATTAAAATTTATGATATAAGTTATAATTAAAAACAATACTTTTATAGAATCTATTAATATTAATGCAGCCCCGGTCATAAACCCGGCCGGGGCTGCATTAAAATTGATAGATCCTATAAAAGTATTGTTTTTGATTATAACTCATATCATAAATTTTAATTAAAAATAACATTTTTATAGGATCTATAAATATTTATGCAGCACTGGTCATAAACCTGGCCCCGGTCGCGGCTATGTGTTATCAAACCTAGCCCCGACCATAGGCCCGGTCGTTTACTAATGTCCAACTCGATGGTGCATTAGAGCAAAAGCCATTAGTAGAATTATGACAACTTATAGAAAAGTTTATGAAACATTGTCTCAGCTAGCTGGCGACAGGTCAGTACGTGTTGATGCAAGGGCTATAATCTCAGGCTTAGCCAAACAAGTTTCTAAGGCACAAACCTTTTATGGAGTCCTATTATGCGATGTTTTCCAAATTTAAATTGGTAGCCAAAGCTTTACAGAGCGCATCACTGAGTGCATCAGCCGCTGAAAAATGTGTTTAACTCATTCTGGCTCAACTTTAAGACTTGAGTAGTGATGAATTTGCTTCCGAATTACACAGGAAGGCCATCGAGAAAGCTACCACACTGAATCTCGAGCTGCCTAAGGCACAGCGTATTTCCACAGTTAATGCTCGTGCTCGTTTCTCGTATGGAGCTCAAAGCCGTAATGTAGAACAATTAACTACAGATGCTATTTGGAAGAAAAGTCTCTTCGAAGCCATTGACCAATCAGCTCCAGAAATGCAGCACCGTTTTAACCAAGAAGAACTGCATAAAATTGCAAGCACAGAAGCTATTTTGATAGGTTCATGCACATCCACAAGTACTGCAGCCACACTAGCCAGCATGCCACTGCAAAGTTTGCCAAATAATGTCGATGTTCCTATGTTGCAGTTACAGCTGCAACTGCTTCCACAGTTGTTTAAGGATAAGTCACTGCCTAAAGATTTATACCAGCTAGCAGCTGCTTAAAAGAACTTGAACCAAGTACCTGCAGGTTATTTGACATGGCAGAACAGGTAGTTGTGTTGTGTTTATCTGTTCCAATATCCGTAGCTGGTTCTGAAAGGTCCTTCAGTGCATTGAGACAGCTTAATACTTGGCTGCGGTCAACAATGTCACAGAGTAGCCTCACTCTTTAATGCACATTAACAAAAATTACCTAGACAAAGTTGACATTACAGCACTCATAGAGGAGTTTGTGGCTAAAACCCGTGAAAGTTCATCCGTAATTTGGCATTTTTTACAGTAACTGTAATTGTTTTTGGTAGATTTTGTTTTGTACTAAATATTTAAATATAAAGATTTAAAAAGGATTGCAAATCTGCATTAGCAGGGTTAATTATGCCTAAAAAATTTCAGTGGGATAAAGCCCCCCAAACACCCCATTTAGGGAGGGGTTCTGCTCCCCCAGTCTTTAAACACTTCCAGCGCCTATGTATTGAGTCATCTTTTTTGATAGGAAGTTTGGAAATTTATTTTTTTGTTTTTATGGTGCTGTTGCCCCAAAGTATTTTTCAGTTAATCTTATTATGGATTTGATTTTTTTTTTCATTCGGCAACGGAACTATAAAATCAAGGTCGTATATACTGCTGAGAAGACTTTGGTTAATAGCAATTCGTTTTCTTTTGAAAGACAATTTAAAACCATAAAGGATCAAATAATATATTCCATATAGTTATGGTACTTAATAAGATATTAGCTTTAATTACGCATGTGAAAAATTAGATATGGCTATCATATGGACCAGATTGTGGAAGCATAAAGATTTCTTTTGCTTGTTTATTTATGTTTGCAAAGACTTATTAAATCTGAATAAAGTAGGCTCTATTCACAAAAAGTTATTTAAAATAGTTTCAAAAAATTCCATAAATATTTAGCAAAAGTTTTTGTTTTTTTAAAAAAAATTCAAGTCTTTCAACTTTAAAAGATGTCTTAGGTTAAATCTAATAAAATTCTTTTTCGTTATTCAAACAATCAAAAACTTATTACATGAAAACGAGGATTTTTGATCGCTTCAAAGAGGCAAATTGTGTTATTTTTGATTGCTTTAAAAAAGGCAAGTTGTATTATTTTTGATTGATTCAAAGAGACAAACTGTATTATTGAGAATTAAAGACCTTAAAAACAAATAAAACTTAATGAAACCTTTAAATTCATGGTTGTAGTAAACATTATTTATTGTTTTAAAATTGTTTTAAAATGGTAAAAAAAGCGGGACGTAATAAAGTATCTATAGTTTGTGACAGATTAACTGCGAGCGTTAGCTCTCAAGATGCTCCAGATTGCGGCAGTATTGCTTGAGGGTTATCCGACTCAAAAATTATTACTAAAACATGCCAGGCAATATAGCTAATGATTTTATTAGAATATTACGAAGGTGTTAATTAACTGTTTTTTTATTGCAGTCGTACAAGGAAGTGTATTAATTAACTGCTTGGTTAGTAACAAGGTTTAAAAAAATGCTGGTGCAACTCAGTTGTTAAGCGTAAAATTTAAAATCCCATTATGATGGAAGTTATGCAGGCATCACGTATAAAACGCGCATATATCTCAATTCATAGAAGCTTTCGCAGAAAAAATTAAAAGTCCCTATAAAACATTGTTTATACGGTTAAAAAAAAGTAAAATAAAATAAACACCATAGGAAGCATTGATGTTTTGTATTTTGATGGAAATGTAACTCATTTTCAATTCCACTAGCCTAGAGCCTGTCATAAGCGTGACCGCCGAGAGGTGGGGGGGGGGGGGGTAGACGGGAAAGATTCCCGGGGCCCTGTGTGTGTACAAATTTTTTTTTTCATGAAGTCTTATTTATTCATCACTTATTTTTTGTCTTTAAGATTTTTAACAAATATGCTTCTTTTTAATCTTGCTATTTTTCTTTTGTAATATTAAAATTCGAATTTTTTCAATCGAATCTTTTTCAATCGAATTTCAATCAAAACTAAAAATCGAATTTTTTCAATCGACGTTGTTAACTTTTTATTGGTTAATTTTCTTTTAAAACGTTAACAGTTATAAAGATTGCATAACGTGATCTCTCATTAATGCTGCATTTTAAAATTTTCGTTTTAGACGCTGCTGATGTTTTTTGTAAGCGTATATTTTTAATTTTAGTTTACATTATGTAAATAACGTATACGAGTTAAATTAAAACTTTTGATAAATATTACAATTGCGTTAAGTACAAAATATTATTATTCAAATATTAATATTGTTAAAAAAATGTTATTATTCGTAAACTTTAATTTGCATTATCTATAAATTCTGTATAAAGAGCTACGTTTAAATTTTTGAAATGCAGAATATGATATCTCGCCATAAATCTGGATGCAAAAAACGAAAAGAGCTTTAAAAAAGAAATGAAGAAAATTCTAGAGGTATGAGAACACTAGAAAATTTGGGGTTTAAAAAATCTTCAAAAACACAGAACGATGACTATTGCGATAATGGAGATATTGATTCAGACCCATTAAGCGCAAGGAATGAAACGGAGTTTGTTGGAATTTCCGCGCAATCTGATATTTTGACACTTTCTTTGAATACCGACTGTGCCAACATCGATATTGGAGTGGTAAAAGTAAATGTAACACCAAAAGAGGTAGAAGATGCCATTCTAAGAGACCACAACCACCACCACAATCAGAACCACACCCAACAACATTTCCTGTAGATAAACACGGTTGTCAATTCCGTACCTATTTATTAAGCTTTCGTTTAAAAAATAAAGAAATAGTTCCTCGTGATTGGTTAGTTTGGAGCAAATCTAAAAATGCTTTGTTTTGTTTTCCTTGTCGTTTATTTTATAAATTTCATGAGCAAAAATCAATTTTTGCTACAGAAAATGGCTGGTTAATAGAGGCTGGCAGGTTAATAGAGGGTTCAAAAAATTATATGACAGAGTACCTGACCATGAAAAGTCTAGTAATCATAAATCTTGTAATATCCAGTGGCGAAATTTAGAAAAAAATATTAATAAACATACCACCATTGATTGCTATATAGTAAAACAAATACAAAATGAGACACAGAAATGGAAAGATTTATTAAAACGATTATTAGATGTAATTTTTTTTCTTGCTGAGCGTGGATTGGCCTTAAGAGGTGTTACTCATTTGATTGGAGATTCGAACAATGGAAATTTTCTAGGATTATTAGAACTTTTAAGTCATGACGATCCGCTTTTAGAAGAACATTAAAGTAAAGCAGACACAAATCGAAAAGCAGAGATTGCAAGTACATTATTTATTGCCAGACATTCATGCTGTGCAGATTACTTGAGAACTTGTATTTTAAAGGAAAGAGAAACTATGAAGTATTATTTCCTTATTGTAGACGCAACACCCGATTCTGCGCATATAGAACAAACTACATTCATTTTACGGTACGTTACTATTTAGTCCAACAAGTTCGAAATTGTGAAAAGATTTCTTGCATTTGTTGACTGCAATAAGAAGACTGGGGAAGATATTGCTAACTTAATTCTTGAAACCCTAAAAAGGTATAATATTTCTATAAGTGACTGTCGCACACAAGGATATGATAACGAATCTAACATGAGTGGATCATATAAAGGTGCACAAGTTCGCATTTTGCAAATTAATCCATTGGCAATTTTTTGTCCTTGTGCATGTCATAGTTTAAATTTATGTGGTGTTCATGCAGCAGAATCTTGTATTCATGTTGTAAGATTTTTCGGCACTATACAAAAATTATACAAAATATTTAGTAGTAGCCCACAAAGTTGGGAAATATTAAAAAATAATACTTGATGTTCTTTGCACACTATGTCAAATACATGGTGGTCTGCAGGAATTGAAAGTGTTAAGCCATTTGCTGAAAAAATTAATGAAATTAAAATAGCAATAAACGCTGTTTTGGAATTGAACTTAACGTCAGAAACTCGATCAGATCTTATTAGAATAAAAAAATATATGGAATCTTTTGAATGCTTAGTACTGGCAAAAATATGGCACAAAGTTCTGCAGCTATAAACTACAGACGTACTGTTTTACAAGCTCGAAATGCAACAATTGATATAGAAATAACCAATTTGTCGAGTCTTTTTGTTAAATTAAATACGATAAAAGATAGTTGGGATACTATTCGAAATGAATGTAGATTGTTGGGCACATCTTTACAGATAAACATAGAATGTTCGGGGAAAAAATGTACTAAAAGAAAGAAAAAAAACACACGAGTTAATAAGGACACCGGCAGAAGAATTTAGAATTAATGTTTTCAATGTTTTCATGGATAGAATTATTGGAAATATGACAAGAAGATTTAATGCAGCAAAAGAAATGGATTCTTTATTCAATGTATTATGGTTGTTCCGTGACTTTTATAATCAAGAAATACAAAGTGTGAAAAGTTGCAAAAAATGTATAAAAATGATATTGGTATCATCTTAGAGATGAAATACTACATTTAAAATCAATTTATGATGCCAATATACAAAATATTTTTCTTCAGTCCGTTGAATTGTTAAATGAGATTAAAAAAAAAAAACTTGATGCGCTGTTTCCAAACATAATTGAAATAAGGCTATTTTGCACAGTTCCAGTGACAGTTGCCAAAGCAGAAAGATCTTTTAGCATGTTGAAAAGAATAAAAAACGTATTAAGATCAACAATGACACAAAATTGTGTTACAGTTAAGAAAACTTCCCCAGGTCCCGAAATTTCTCTCGGCGGCTATGGTCATAAGACACGTTTTATGGGAACAAATTTAACTTTTTTATATAGAAAATGACAAAAAATGTTGTTAAATTATGTCCAAAAAAAAGAAAGAAAAAAGAAAACAATGTACAGAATAGAAGTTTTTTACCGCCATTTTTTACGTACCATTGTTTTTAAAGAGTTTCAGTCTTCAAGAGAACCTAAGGATGACAAAAATAAATAATTGTTTACTTTGTGAAGTGAACTTTTTAATGACTAATTGATTAATTACTAAAAGTGCGTGAAATTTTTTTTCTTTTATTATTATAATTAACCGCTAATACCTTTCGGGATCAAGGAATCAGAGTGTCAGGGAGTAGAAGTGAAATCATCATTATTATGTATAAGTAGGTTTCATTGAAAATTTCAGCTCTCTAAGTCAACTCTAAGGTAAGTGGTGTTTTTAAGACAACTCTAAGGTGAAGACGGTGTTTTAAGTCAACTCTAAGGTAAAGAGGGTGTTTTTAAGCCAACTATAAAGTCAAGAATGTGTTTTTAAGTCAACCCTATCGTAAAAAAAGTGCTTTTAGGCAATACCTATATGACATTTTTTTCAGTTTTCTCTTTTTAACTTTTATATACAGAGATCTGGGAATTTGAAACACGCACGAAACACTGGTTTAGATAGTATTGATTATATTCTATGGAATAAAAAGAAACATATTATGTTGCAATTTTATGAAAGAAAAATTTCTGAATTAACATTTAGGTCTAAAAGTTTTACTGACACATTAATGTACAGTAATGTACCTAAAGAGTAGTCTATATAGAAAGTCTTTCCTCTATTCTTGATCTTCAAATAAAGTATTGGATCAACTTAATGTAACTTTCAACCCAATTGTTTTAAATCTGCTAACTATTTTATATAGGTAGAAACTTAAAAATGACTTAGGGGTTCTCTCATTCTTGCAAGCCACTATGCCATTCACTCTCCGCGATAAAATTTCTTTCCTGGTCATCAGGGAAATAATTCTAAAAGTCTAAAACGTCAGTTCAGACAAAGAAACACAGCAATTCTTTTGTGATCCTTAGTTAAATATTAACTTGTACTACTTCAGAAATCATCTTTATAGGAGGCATATAGAGTTTCAGAGTATGGTAGGCTGTCGTCGCCCGTGTACAAGAAAACTTCAAACTCTTTATCTTCTAGTTCTTCTACCTTTCTCTTATTCTTTTCCTCCTGATTCTTTAGCTTTTTATCTTGTGCCTGCATTTTCGTAGTTTCTATTGTATTCTGGCATTTACTTCCTAAAGCCATTGTCTAAAATCGAAGCGTTTAATGGTTTGTTTTGTAACACTGAGCTCTATTGATAATGTTAAGACACACTGCACAATCAATTTTTTTTCAATTATAATTATTTGTTGCATTCGAAACAAATTAGTTAAATATCATGTTTTTTATTAGAATCATTTTGAACAATTTAGTTGAAAAAGTTTTTTAACAATAGAAACAAAAACTTTTTTAATGAAAATAAAACTTTTCATTTGAAAATGTTTTACAGTATATTGAAAATGTTATATTTATACAGTTATAATATTATATGTTATATATTCTTAAATTAAACACTAATTTGTGTTTTAAAATAACCAAAACCACGTATTTTAAAGCACTTAAAGAAAGCACTTTAAAGTGCTTTCTTTAGGTTCAAAAAAGTCAAAACTAGTTGCTTAAGCACAAAAAAAAAATTTTTTAATTGCTTTTTGTAAAATGACAAAATAAAATCTATTCAATTTGAAAATGCTATAATAGAATGTTTTTTTAGAATTGTATAATTAAAATAATTTTATAATGTAAGAATTGGCTAAAAACACCTTCTTCACCTTGGAGTTGACTTAATTGAAATTTTCACTGAAAACAATTTATACATAATAATTTCACTTTTCCACATTTTGAATTTAAAAAAAAATTTTTTTTTTTTCAAGACACCCTCAGGCTGTAGCGGCAACTACGTAAAAGATGTTTTTTTAATTAAGATTTCAATTGTTAAAAACTCTTTATTGCCATTCGAAATAAATGGTATAATAGGTTTTGTGCCTGATAAAAAATTTGGTATAAAAGCAAATATCCACTATACTCATTAGTGTTCTGCACTAAAGTTATATAGGGTAGATTCGGGTAATATCTAGGAAATATAAGAATACTAAAAGATTTAATAGATGTGAGTTGTTATATATTATTGAAATTGGTTTGTATTTTTTTTTGTGGTGATAATAAGAAGCAGTATAATTATCGTAAACTTATACACAGTAATTAGCGGCTCTTGTCTAATTAAAAAGCTATTCAATTTTTTGTTCTTATAAAAAATTATTATTACACATAAAAGAACTTGTGGCTCGAAATTTTGATGTTGAAGTTTAGATATTTATTTTTTCGTAATGAAAAATATATTAGAAATCCGTTCCGTTTATGTTTGGAAAGCAAATGAAAATGGCATCTTTAAATAAAGTCAAAAATAAATGTTTCTATATATATAGAAACATTTATTCTTAACTATATTTAAAGATGCCATTTTCTTGCAATATGAGCGTACTCAAATAACCAAGTGTTATTTTATTGAAATCACCTAGTTTAAAGTCCTAAAATTGCAGTGGTTTAAATTGGTTTTTGAATAAAAACAAAAACTAATAAAATTTTTATTATTTTAACAATACTAAATATCTTTCCGTAATTTAAATTCAAAAAGTTTGTATTTTTATCGTTTAAAGGTTTTAGTAAAAATTAAAAAAATAACGAATAAATATATATTTTTTGTTTGCAAAGCTAAGTAGTATTGCTTCAATAAAAATGGCTTAAAATTTGATCTTTTAATGATAAGTTTTGTTAATAACAAATCATTATACTTCACATATTAGTTCTAATTGTCAGGTTGGTATTTCTTTAATTAATTAATGTTATTTTATTTAGAGTTAATCTAAAGTGGTCTTATTATCAAGTGGTCTGGGTAATATTAGTACTTTCGCTATTATTTAAAACATCTGTGTTAGGGCTCGGAAACCGGTTTTTTGTTCAATTTTCCAGAAACCGAAAACCGGTTTTTTAGAAGAAAAAAGCCGTAAAACCGATCGCTAATTAAACATTTTAATAAACACTTTGAATTTTCTACTGGTATTAAGTTTTTACCAGATTTACCACAGATTTCTTTTTTTGAGAAGTTATCAATTGATATTGAAAATACAAATATTGTAAGTATATTGAATTTTAAAAAGTACTTTGATAACACATTTACTTTTATATATTTCTATTTTTTTTTTTTTTTTTTTTATCAATTATCAATATATTACAGATTGACAAAATATTTTAACAATGCTTAAATTTTATAATATTCAAAACAAAACAATCTAACAAAAATCAGTACCACTTACTTGAAGTATTTTGTCTACTTTTCTTTTTGACAAATTTTCTTATATAAATTGTGATAACAATCTCAAATTAAAAATAATGAAACAAGAAAAACAAATTTGTTTTTGTAATGTTAAGAAGTGCTGACTTTTGTATTACTTTAAATATTATAAGTTGTAACATATTTGTTCATTATTTTATTGTAAACAGATCACATTCATGAGCTGCAATATAATAAAAATAATAGATAAAAAATTTTCAGTTAAGAATCTATAGATTAGTTCAAATAAGCAGCAATAATAGGTATGTGCGAATATCCGTTATTTGCCGTAAAAAAAGTATTTCATTTACGTCAATATATTTTATTTACGTCAAACCACATTGTGCCGCTATATATAAACCAAATTAAATAAAAATTGGTAGTCGTTTAGTAAAAAAGTTAGGCTATATACTCATATGTTTTATTTTTATTGTCATAAATAAAAAAATTCTTTATTTTACAATGCAAATCCTCAGTGTTTTTTAAAGAGCAACAGCTCTATAAGTTATGGCGGGTCCTTCTTGAAATTAAAGGGTAATTTATTTATCTGCTGTTGTTCAAAATTTCAACTAAATCTGTTGTGCGCATATTGTTTTCAAGAGTCATCAAGCACACTAAGTATTTCGGTGAAATTAAGGATTTCTCGCATTTTAATCTGTGTTTTATTATCATAAATTTTGCCGATCACGGGATAATTGGTCACAGTTTTCTTAAGTTGAACACAGCAGAGAGAGAGACAGAGAGAAATATATAACTGTAATAGAAATATAGTCGTCTTGATTTTACAAAAGTAAAAAAATATTACTGTACATTGATAAAAATTATTGTTTAATGATTAATGACAAAAATTATTTTTTTTATTTTAGCCGAACTATGAACAGCAAAAGATCTGGAGTATGGCAAACATTTCAAAAAGAAACACCAATTATGGCAAAATGTACAATATGTCATTCAGTTTTAAAATGTGCAGGTGGGAGAACATCAAATTTGGCAAACCATCTTCGAGCAAAACATAAGATTAAAATTAATAAAAATGAAGAGCCTAATCCAAATCAGCCTAGTCAGCCAACACAGAAAAAAGCAAAAACAAGTATGTTAAAATTCATACAAAGAACGTCGATGGAAGAATTATTGGCCAAATGTGCAGCGTATGATGGGTTTTCTATTCATGTCATAAGATATTCAAGTGTTATTGCAAAATTTATTGCAAAACGTGACTATAAAATGCCTAGGAGCAAAAAAACAATTAAAAAATTGATCATAGGCTTTTCTAAAGAGAAAAAATTGGAATTAAAGGATAAGTTAATGAGAATGGCACAATCTGGAACACGTTGCTTAATAACAATAGATGAATGGACAAGCTGTAACTCCAAAAGGTATTTAAATGCAACATTACATTCTCAGGAAGATAGTTATAAATTAGGACTTACTAGTATGGAAGGTTCATGTGATTCATACAAAGTTTAGTCATTAGTTGAACAAAAACTGATGGAATATGGTATTAAATTTATTTATATATTGGCATCTACAGAAGATGGAGCTAGCATTATGAAAGAATATGGACGATTAAATGGAATTGAAAACCAATTTTGCATCAATCATGCTATTCATTTAGCTGTTCTAGGCACTTTTTACAAAAAAGTATAAGTAGTCGATAAGCCAGTTGATAAAATATCAGATTCTGATGAGAAACTGAAAATCAGTTTAACTCTTTTTCTGGAGATCATAATTTAGATATAGATGTTGTCTGTAATAATGAAATTAAATACAATTTAGAATTTACAATTTATGCAAATTTTAATGTTTTATTACAAAATTCAAGAAAGATTATCAGATTCTTCGGAAGATCCCCAGTAAGAAACGACCTATTGCAACGATATGTTGAAGAGATAAATGGCAAAAAACTTTCACTTATATTAGACTGTAGAACCAGATGGAACTCACTTATGCCTATGATGGAAAGATTTGCGCAACTTAAAGCTTGCATAAAAAACCGGAAGAAATAGGGTGTGAAGATTTATACAATGAAAAGGATTTTTCTATCTTGCTAAATTTAATTCAAATATTAAAGCCAGTAAAAGAACTAAGCAAAACCAGATCAACTTTACTCACTGCAGAAGGAGTACTGACATTTTTATTTACTCAAATGAGATAAAACTTCACAAGTTTTGGAAATGAATTTTATAATTCTTTTCCAAAAATTTTCCAAAAACAGAGTTTGCGGAATTTTCATACTCGCCTAAGGTGGCTACATTGTCCTTGGCATCAATGTTAGCTGTAAAATTATTTAATGATCCAGATTTACAACCAACTATAAATGAGAATATGAACGAAAATCAGGTTGAGCTGAGAGCAACAGCATCAGGATCGCCATCTTTAGTGCAGCAATTCCAGAAATCAATATCTGAAATGTTGCAGGTTCCGAAAGCATGTGGAAAGGCAAACAAAGACAGTTTTGTTTCATCCTTTCAAAATGAACTAAAAATGTTTTGTGTCTCTAAGACAAAATCGACAACTTTTGAAAACTTATTAAACGATACAACCTACATCAACAGAAAGCAAGAGAGTTATTTCAATCGCCGGTAATTTCTGTACAAAATTACGTTCTTCAATGAAATTTGATCTGTTGGATGCACCAGTCTTCCTAAAATATTATTTTATTAAAAAAAATGATTTTTAAGTAACAGTTGCTTTATTATGTGTGTTTTTTGCAGTGCACTTTAAACTATTCTTATTGTTAAAAAAAAATGTTCATGGTAAATTTTGTTTTCTTAGACTTTTTTTTGTTATCTTCAGTTTACAAATCCAGTTCCAGTAAAAAATTTCAGTAGGTTACGTTAGATTTTTAGATCAATAATAAAGGTTCGTTTTTGTAATATAAAAACCTCTTAACTATTTTTACAATTTAAAAAAACCGAAAACCGGTTTTTTGAAATTCTCCGGTTTCTCCAAGCCCTAATCTGTGTTTTTTAAAAAAACTTGAGTAGTGATCCTTATAAATTGTTTGTTCACAAAAATTTTGGATCCAGCATCAGTTTTCCTAAAAATATTCCAACAGAGGTATATTAGGGTATAATAATCGCTTAAGGCAATTAGTATACCCAAATATACCACATTAAAATCTGCCAAATAAAAGTCAGAGTTTACACAAACGGGTGCTACTCATCAGAATAACACCTGTATGTATGTCAAGTTGTTATTGCTTTTACTTTTGCAAAACGCCGGTCCTATTTAAGCAGCATTTCTATAAATAAATCTGATGGAGCTTTTCATAATATCTCCATAAAAGAAAAGAGATTTTTAATGCGAGGCTGTACTTGTCACAATCAAAGCAAAATAAGCGTTTAGCTATAATTTTGATTCAGAGTAATATAGTGTTTTTTTGAATTACTATAATATCATTTTTAGATTAGTTGTATATTTATTTTATATATTTTATATGTTTATATATTTTATATATGATAATCAATACTAAAAGCATAGCCTCGTTTTCAATGAACATTTGATAAAAGGCTCTATTCATTAAAAAACCATGTCGGAACAATTTAATCATTACCAGAACAATTGAAATTTAGAAGGGCAACCAGTAAATTTATTTGAAAAAAAATTATCCATCTGAAACGGTTTGCATTTTCAAAACCACGATACCTCGTACAAATTTAATCTAAATTTTAAAAATATTCTGTAGACGCCTAAAAAAAAAAAAGGGTTATACAGACGGTTTATGGATTTTTGGTGTTCAAGATAAGTAACTTTAACTCAATATTAAAAAATTTTAAATTTTTTAATATTGATACTGGTGTCAAATAAAAATGTTTTACAAAAAATTACGGAGATTGGAGTCTGGGAACAATACTACCCAGAAAAGTTGGGTCCCACTGTTCCAAATCTAGTGATTTTTAAAGTATTAGTATAGTCAAAAGTAAATATGCATATATTTTTTTGTTTTTTACGTTAGTTTATTGACTTTAAAAACAAGAGAAATTGTTGTAGTTTTATATATCTAAGCCAAATAATAAAAACTAATTTTTAGATTATACATTTTTTGGAGTTTTTTTTATGATAGAATTACTATAATCATCTACCAAATAAAATTCACTATTTATTGAAAATATTCATCCGTAGTGCTTTATTGCGGAAATCAATTTATAATTTTGAATTGATTTAATATTTTATCAATCAAAATAATATATTTTCCATTTTCATTAATATATTTTGCTAGACAACTGTAACTTTGCTTTATCTGATAGTTGCCATTTGTAATGTATTTCCGCATATCATCAATAGAAAACTTTGGGAAATCATTCATATTTAATGCGTTGATCGGTTCAAATTGCTTTCTACTTTTGCTTTTTGTATTCAAAATCTATGATTCTAATTCATTTTTTAAAGTAATTTTATATTTTATTAGAATAGCAATATCGTTACCGTCTTTTTTATCGGATATTTTAAATGAAAACAGTTTATCAAAGAAGCAGCTATTTTACCATCAGTCATTATATGAGAAAGTATTGTATTCCTTATTTTTTCAAAAGATCTAAAAGATTGTTTAAATGTAACATTGCCTCAATTACCCATCTGCATTTTGTAACAAACTTAGTATGCTTAGCTTGTAAACTAGTTAACTAACTTTTAGAACAAGTGAAGCATGATGAAGCATCTTGGTAAATACTTTATATGTAGTTTTCAATTCATTAATGATATCTCTAAAACCTAAAACTTAAAAAGTATTGGACTAAACTAGTTACCTTAAATTGCTTTTTGTTTTGAAAATATTACTAGTTGCGTCATTAACAGTCGCAGCAAAAGCATTTTTGCACAGCAAAAGCAAAAGCATTAACAAAGCAAAAGCAAAAGCATTAACACAGCAAAAGCAAAAGCATCAGCAAAAGTGCACAGCAAAAGCAAAAGCATTAACAGTCGCATAATAGTTGCGTCATTAACAGTCGCAGCAAAAGCATCAGTAATAAACATCAATAATAAAATCATTTGCATACTACAAAAGGCTTATCTAAATATTTTTTTTTTTTTTGCCCACTGTACAGTTTTCGTTGTATAGAATTATTTGAATTTTTTCACAGAATAACTTAAAAAAATAAAAAGAATCATCGACTATAATTGCTAGCTGTTCGTTTTTCAAGTCAACTTTTAAGTCTTTGTTCATACCTGTGTTATTTAATAGCCAACCTTTTCGTGATTTTGCTCCTAAATATTTGCTCACATATTCAGCATTAAGCGAGGCTCTTATCTGATGGCAATATTTCTAAACTTTCAACCGAAATGACAAACCAAAATAACAGCCAATTGAATTTTGATCAAGACCAGTCTTTAACAAAAAGAGATAAATTGCAAGAGCTTGTTCTTTCGAACATCTGAAAGAGTTTTTTTATTGTTTTTAATTAATTTACCAAATAAAGAAATTCATCTATAGGAAAACCTGTATTTTGGAAAGAAAACTCAGTTGTTACTTTACTTATATCACCAAATTTAGCGAATATAGATGCTGTTTTTGAATCTCTAGAAAGAAAACTTATAAATAAATCTTGTATTATTGTTTTATTTATGTTTACAGAGTTTTTTACAATTGATGTATTATCTAAATATTCATCTTTAAGCCACTTTCTATCTATTAAATTAAACTGACAACACCGAATATTAATTTGTATAAATTTATACCATATTTGAATATGTTTGTTTTAATAAAAACATCGATTATCCCTTCATTTTTTATTTTGCTAAATGGAGTCGAACCAGATTCACGTTTACAAATAAAAAATATACAGTGTGAATTTGAAATTCTATTGATTTCTATATTGATCGTATTTTCTTTAATAGATTGACCGCAATAATCACTATTATTGTCATCATCAACATAATCATATTCTTCAGAATCATTATCAGTACTCCAAGAATTAAAATCTTCAATATTTTAAAAAATTATAAACAACTTTATTTATCAAATTTTCATTTTTAATTTTGACAAAGTTTTTCGAACCTATACTATCACCTCTCGTTTGACAAACTCAACAATATCTATTTCTTAGATTATATTATTACCATTTCAACCCACGGAATTAGGAAAAATGAGGTCGGCAATAATTCTATAAGATAATAAATCTTATAGAGGTCGGCATCAGGTTGGCAAAAAAATTTGATACAAAGGTCTTACCATAACACATAGAAACGAGGTCGGCAATTTTTTGCCGACTTCAAACACTTTTAAGTCAGCAATTAGGTCGACATTGCCGACCCTAATTCCGAGGGTTGCCATTTGGTAATTTTATTGTATAATTTTTTTTTATTTTTAGTAACATAATAAAAATCTTTAAACGGTTTAATTGAAATGTAATAAAAAATAAAAACTGTATAACATTTCATTCCTGGAAATATTAGGATCGAATAAAAAATAAATATTTTAAGCTTTTATTATTCAAACTCAAATAAAATAATTGCATCATTTTGAGGTAATTATTGTTTTAATTCCTTTTTGTTCGTTTTAAGGCGTGGATTTTAACGATATAAGATTAATTATATCCTCCAAAATTGCATATTAAATAGTTAAATAAACAGTAAATTAAATATAAAGAACTATTCGCGTACATCTTGAAAAAAAAACAATATTTATGTAACAAAGCATTAGCTTTTTAAAATTTTTTAAATTGATTATTTTTGCATGCTGATAGTGCAAAAATAATATGTCAAATCAAAATTTGTGTAATATTTTTCCGAATTTTTTTGTGAAAAAAAAAAAAAAAAAAAATTTCTTAAAAACTTACTTTTTTCTGTGTTTAAAATTATTTTTAAGTGTAGTTTTATATTGCTTCCTAATTTCCTCGAGCGTAAATATGTGTTTTAGAAAAAAACAAGGACCGAAAATGTATGTAAGTTGGACATACTCCTTTCTTATCATTTAAAAATGGAAACAAAGGAGAGTTTAGAACCTTTATTTGAGATAGTTGTCAACTTTGCAAGGTCATAACTTTTAGGTCATAACTAAAAACTTTTTTCCTCTTAGTAAGAATTTTACAGGTGCATTTAAGTCGTATTCATAATGAAAATAATGATTTTAAAATACTAATACTGGCCTCTTCTCCGTACAAGTATTTGAACCTTGGGGCTCTAAACTTGAGGCTCTAACCTTGGGGCCCTAACTCAAGTATTTAATAATTCGTTAACTACGGTAAATAATGTTTGCATTACAAATTTAAAGTATAAAACAATATAATTCTGTTTAGTATATATCCTTGCGGTACAAGAAAATTTATAAATACAGTATAATTTTCCACAAGACGTGTCCAACAAGTTTTGCCAAAACCACGACGCTTTCAGTAAAAATGATCACAAAACCACCATTGACAGAAAAAAACATAAAAGTGAAAGATTTAAATTTGCCAAAGAACATATGTCATAGGACGCAGAATGGGAAAATTTATTTTTTTACGACGAAAAAAAGTTTAACTTAGATGAGCCTGATGATTTTAAGTATTATTGCATGATTTAACAAAGTAAGATTTGACAAAAAAAGCATTGCTATTAGTCAAAACTTCAGAGGAGGGAATGTTATGGGGTGGGCCGCATTTTGTTTCCACGGCAAAATTCCAATATGTTTTATTACAACAAAAATAAAATGCAAGAAATTACGAAGATCTTTTAAAAGATATTTTAATCGAGTTTAGTGACGGTTTGCTTACTGAGAATTGGATTTTCCTAAAAAGGTTATGCGGCAAATCACACGACACGAAGTGTACAACAGTGTTCGAGAAAAAATATATACATGTTTTGGATTGGCCATCACGTCCACTTGACTTAAACCCTATTGAAAATTTGTAGGAATTATTGGTAAAAACAATATATATGGAAATTATCAATACTGTAATCACTTATAATTACTTCAAATAACTTATAATTGCCTGTAATAACCTATAATTGCTTTCAATAACTTTTAATTGGTTGTAATAACTTAATAGGATACAAAGTTTAAGTTATTTATGATATTTTACTCTCTTAAATAGAGGGGGTTTAACACGTTTCTTTGTTGCCACTTTTAAGCGATAAGAAATATTATTTAGATAGATTTCTGGTGAATTTTAATCTAGTTTAAGATACAATAAAAAAAGTTTTTTTTCTTCCACATTTAGGATAGTGAGACCCAATTTTTCAGTGTAGTATTGTTCCCTGGCTCCAATCTGCGTAGTTTATTTATAAAACTCCCAATATTCAATTTTATAATATTGACACCAGTATCAATATTAAAAAATTTTAATTTTGCAAAATCTTTGGAAGTTACCTATCTTAAACACCAAAAATCCATAACCTGCGATGCCTCATAAAAATATAGTCTAAAAAATCCAGAACATTTTTAGATAAGAATTGTACAAAACCACGACAGGTTTTAAAAATGCAAACCGTTTCAGGTAGATTTTTTTTTAAAAGAAATTATATTTCCGTTACGGTGTGTAACTAGAAGAGAAACTAGAAAAGCCAAAATTTGTTGAACATCAACACACATTTTGCAAAAGACAAATGCAAATTTTGGAAGCAACCAAAAAAAAAAAAAAAGCTTATTTTTCTAGAATGTTTCTTTAAAGAAAACCCCTATTATATATATGAATATTGGGAGTTTTATTAATAAACTACGCAGATTTGAGCCAGGGAACAATACTACACTGAAAAATTGGGTCTCACTATCCCAAATGTGGAAGGAAAAAAACTTTTTTTATTGTATCTTAAACTAGATTAAAATTCAGGGCTAAAGTCTCTGCTAACTAAGGCTGTCAACGGGTACCCGGGCAACTGGGAAACTGCCCGATGGTTACTGCCCGGGTAGCATTATCGAATGACGGGTAACAGTTATCCATGCAAAAAAACGAAATGTTTCAATTTAAAAATTATCAATTCTATTTTTTTTTTTTTAAGTTTATAATCATTAATTGAAATAAAACAATTTAAAAATATGAAGTTGATATGTAAAACAAGATCTTGAAGAATTAGTTCTGATTTCTTTATCACCGTTAGAATTTCTGAAAAATTGAACAAAAACGTTGGTTGAGTTTTTGATTCGGAAACCCAACTTTTATTTTCAACTTTATGTACAATGTTTTCTTATACGTAAATCAGAACTCCTCCAACTTATTTATTAGTATGTCTCTAGGACAAAATTTTATGAAAACCTAGAAGATAGAGAGTAGATTTATTTCGAAGATCTTTCAAAGAAACCCAAGTTTCAGTTAAGCAGTTTATATTCAAAATGTTTTCAGTTTCTTATTAAAAAGGTATACAGTTTTTCGAAAAAAAAATTTTGTAAAAAGAAGTTTTTTTAAGAGCGCATAGTAAGTTTATTGTAAGTAAATAAAATGTTATAATAAAATTTCATCAATTTGTAACCAATTACAGTTTTGTAAAAGCTAGTTGTTGTTCTTTATGCTTTACTTTTAAAAACATCTTAATTAAGTTTTAAAAACATTTTAAAACAATAATTTTATAAAAAAGAAATGGATAAAGTATCAAAAGTGTGGTCTTATGCAGACCGAATCGATAAGAACAGTGTGAGGTGCAAGCAATATAAGGCGTATTTTACAGCGAAAGGTGGCATCACAAGCACTATCCAACACCGTCTTACTGGAAGACATCATATAGATATAGACGGCATTGACAGTTTGGGCACATCAAACATTTTGTCTTATTTTACAGCCTAAAATAACTAAAGAAAGAGAACTAGTTTTGGATCAGAAAATAGCTGACGTCATTGCTTGTGATGCACACCCATTAAGTTTAGTTGAGTTCTATTTCTTAATAAGTCTAGTTGAATTGAATTTTATTTGGATTCTTTAGCTTGTTGAAATATACAGATCCAGACTATGATGTTAAAACTTGTTCAACTACCACAAAACTGATAAAGAAAAGATACAACGAGACGGTCAAGTCACTAAAACTGAAATTAGGTAAGGCACAGTTTATAGCTTTTACAACGGACATGTGGAATAGTAATAAAAACATTGCATATATGTGTGTATCTGCGCATTGGGTTAACACGAAATGGGAGCTAAAATTTTCAATCTTGCAGACATGAGAATGTCCCGAACGGCACACTGGAGAAAATATCAGTATTTGTTTGCAGGATGCTGCTGACGAGTGGCGAATTCCTGTTCAGAAAATCGCTGCTACAGTCCATGATAACGGCTTAAATATAAATCGAGCAATGGACTTTCTTGATGAATGGCCGAATCAGCAATGTTTTGCTCACACGCTACAGTTAGCCATTGGAGCTGGTCTGAAACTTCCAGCAATTGTGGGTATGATTCGGGCTGCAAGGTAACTGGTGGCACACTTCAAACGAAGTACATTAGCAATGCAGAAACTGCGTAACAAACAAGCAGCACTGAGATCTAAGGATGATGAAAAAACATTGGAAGTCATCATAGATTACTCTACTCGATGGAATTTCACGTTGGACATGTTAGAGCGATTAGCTATGTTGGGTGATTAGAGCCGTACTGTCTGACCGAAATTTTACAACAAAAAGAAATGCGTCAACTCTACAAATGACGGATGAAAACTGGTTGCTTGCGAAAGCCATTATACCCACTCTGAAACCATTAAATCAGGTAACAACTATGTCATCTGGTCAGAAATATCCTTCATTGTTATTAGTTTATCCACTGTTGTCTATTGTTAAAAAATGTTAGCAGCAAAGTTCAAACGAATGCACTGCTGCCAATAATTGCAGAAATGTCATTGCTACTGAAATAAAAAAGCGATATTATCTGGAAGGATTCAGTGTACTACCTGAACCAAAAGCCTCTGTATTAGATCCACGTTATAAGCTTTTAAAAATTTTTGAAGACCCTATTTGAAATAAAGCATACTCCGCCATTAGAGCTAAATTTGAAGCTATTGTTATGCCAGTATTAAAAGAAAATATATAAAATAAACTTTATTCTACATTAAATATCTATTTAGTGTAGAATAAAGTTTAAATCGAAACTTTATTCTACATTAAAAAGATATTTAATTTAGAATAAAGTTTAGATTTAAACTTTATTCTACATTAAATAGATTATTATTATTATTATTATTATTATTATTATTGTTATTATTATTATTATTATTATTATTATTATTATTATTATTATTATTATTATTATATTTTTATCCTGCTGATTAACCAGTGTTAGCTAATTTATCATTGTAATTTACCTTGATTTAAATTCAAGAAAACTTTGTTTTTAAACGACAAAAAATCCCGTTTTGTTTTTCACACGCGATTCGAACAACACGACTTGCGAATGAGACTGTTTACATCAGTCTACGCAGAAGACATCAACCTCGAAAATAATAATAATAATAAAAACAGTTGCACTTATACTGATTTCTTATTGAGTTTTTTACACGTTTTATTATTCAGATTTCAGAGAATAAAATGACATTGAGATAATGATAAATAAAATGACTTCTTTTTCTCATTCGCTATCAAAGTTTGTCCTAAAGCTGGGAGAAGGTAGAAAAACAGAGAAAAAGGTTGATGTCGAAGATGCAGGCATTCCTCTTAGTAATGTCAACACTACTGAAAGACCAAGAAGTCCTTTTATTATGCTTTTATCCGAAGGAGATGAAGAGTTTAACTTTAATCCTCAATCAAATTCTTTAATAGAAGAGGGTCTTGAAGCAAATGAAATTTGTAACTTAACTGACAGTCATCCATCGAGTTGCAGTTTGATGGTTGATTTAAGTGATCAAGACATATCAGCTGAAGCTCTTTTTTGTGTTGAAAGGTTGATAGTTTTTAATGAATTATTCATCATCATATTATTTTATTTTATTATCATTATTTTTTTGAATGGGAGACAAGTTTTATTTGAATATACTAATGCTGATTCACTTTTTTGGAAATTTAAAATAAAATCATTAAGCAAACATTCATTTATTACATGTATCAAAAGAATATTTAAAAATGGACTCAAAATGTGTAAGTTAATTTATAGAAAACAAAACTTTTTAATGCTTGATTAGCCCCATGACATTATGGCTTTAAATAATAATACAACAATAGTTTTTTTTCCTTTTCTTGGGCAAGAAAGCATTTTTTTTAGGAAAAATCAATTATTAACTATCTATTTTGAGTTCTTCAAGTCTTTCTAAAAACTAAACATTGTTAAAAACTATTAGTCAAAATATTTACTTATTAAGTTTGACAGTTCTACACTTGTGTGTGTGTGTGTGTTTACTTGTTTTGTTTTTACTTTTTATTTGTTTTTTTACTTAAATATAGCATGGAAGAGTTGAGGTAATTTTTCACACTTAGATGCCTTAAATGACATCAACCTATTTCACAAATCAAGTTTTTTTAATGTGGTCACTGCTAACAAAAATTATTTCTATTTCAGCCACAGACCTAAGTTATATATATGCCACAGACCTAAGTTATATATATATATATATATATATATATATATATATATATATATATATATATATATATATATATATATAGTATATATATATATATGTATATATATATATATATATATATATATATATATATATATGTATATATATGTATATATATATATATTATATATATATTGAATATATATATATATATGTATATATATATATATATATATATATATATATATATATATATATATATATATATATATATGTATATATATATATATATATATATATATATATATATATATATATATATATATATATATATATATGTATATATATATATATATATGTATATATATATATATATATATATAATATAAAGTTGGCTCATTAAAAAAGTTAGTAGAAAAATTAAAATAAAGAAATTTTTTTTAATTTCATTTTATTAAACATTCAAAATAGTGCCTGTGATTATCTATACAAAGTCGCATTCTTTGAAGCCATTTGTCAAACATTTTTTTATACTGGTTTTAATGTGATTTTTTTGACTTTCATCATCAATATTTTTTTTAATAACATGAATAGCCAAAAACTAGGTGGAGCTAAGTTTGGGGAGTATAGCAAATTATTTTGATGGGTCAAATGTTATCCTGTATCTGGTCTTTACTTATTTATTTTGCATATAACAAGTTTCAAACACCTTTTTTACATAATATTTGCTAGTAATGATTTACCTTTTCAACATAACTTAAATGAATAACACCTGCTGTTTTGAAGAAAATGCAGAACATATTTTAAACTCAAACCTATCGCATCTTACTATAATTCTAAAACCTCCACCTTCACTGACCCAATGTTTGTTTTTCTAGTTTATCACAATTAACAAGTACTTCTTAATAAATAAATGAAGACCACACTGGAAAAACGATCAAGCTACAATCTTGCTTTTTTTGGGTTTTTGCCCCTGTTATATTTAACTGCAGTTTAACTATATATTAGTTGGCTATATAACTAGAAAACCGATCAAATTACACAGATTTTAAAAATTAAAAAAGCTTCACAAATAAGTGAGCTATGGTGCTTTGAAGTTTAAAATCTAATTTACTCAAAACAATAAAAATGTAGCTTGATTGTTTTTCCAGTGTGGCCTTCAAATATTTTTAAATAATTGTTTTATCAAAAAAAAAAAAAAAAAACATATCCTCAAGATATATTTTAGCCTTTATATTCATTTTTATAATAAATTTAATCTAGTTATTTTAATGCTGATAGAAACCAGTATTTCATTACACAATGCAACAGCAATTAAGTTAAGCTAATAATGACAATATTAATAGCTTATTTATTAGATATTAATAACTTATATATTAGATAATAATAACTTATATATTAGATAATAATAGCTTATATAGTAGATATATATATATATATATATATATATATATATATATATATATATATATATATGTATATATATATATATACATTGTTACATTTGGGAGAACGGTAGGAAAAAAACGATTCTTATGCCAACAAATGTCACTTTTAATTACTTTTGACTTTCGTCTGACATTTGCGTGTTGTCAGTTAAAACCATTAATTTAATTACAAATTAATCGTTTTTTAAAAAAACCACAAAAATGCAAATTTAATTGACTAGAATGCTTTTAAAAACATTGAATGTTTTTAAAACATTATGAATGTTTTTAATAATATAAACAATGTTTTTATTTTTTTAAATAAAATGTTGTTTTTTTTTTTTAATGTGTAAATCATGCACGGAGTGTTAACGGGTGATGCGGAAGTTATCGGACAAAATAAAAACGTCAATAACTTATTTACAAATAAAAAAACAAACTACTATTATATTTTTTTTAAATAAAGCATTTGTCTTTTAATAAAAATATATTATTTTTTATATGAAAAAACACCACCATCTGCAATTGATCTCAATTTTGCTTTGACACCTTTCATATGCGACTGTTAAAAGATTAAATCAATTTCTTATAGTTTCAACAGAGCAAGTTTTAGATTAATGCAATCAATCAAAACTTGCTCTGTTGAAGCTTGCCAATCTCCCTCGTAAACCTTCTGTGCCAAATGTCCCCAAAAATTTTCAATTGGTCGTGCTTGAGGCACATTTGGGGGATTGGATTCTTTATCAACGTAATAGACATATTGGTCCGTCCAATTTAGAGAATCTTTAGAATAATGAGAACTTGCTAAATTTGGCCAAAATAAATAGTTAAAGTCTCCATGATACTTGTGAATAAATGGAAGAAGTCATTTTTCTAAACATTCATTAATATAGATTGATGAATTGATTGCTACAGCCTTGGAAGTGCGAACTAATGGCTCCAACATACCACGGTCAGATATGGCTATCCACATTAATAATTTTTTTGGAAATTTCTTTTTTCCTATAAAACGAACACTTTCTGGGTATGTCTTTTTGTTGTTTGTGTAGTATCCAGAATTTCCAGGCATATTGTCCCCTACAAAACAAAAGTATTTTTCGTCATCGATGACTAGAAGCGGTTTTGTGTTATAGAGTTGGTTAACTAGTTTCCTGCTTCTTTTCTTTGCCTTTATTTGTTGTTCTATAGTGTATTTTGGAGTCTTTTCACGTTTTCAATATTTAATATTCATTTTTTTTAACTGATGACCAATTGTCGATTGATTTACATCGAATTTAATACCTATTTTTCTCTGACTGACCCCTTTTCGATTGTTGACAAGTCTCGTTAATTCGGCTTTCTTTTCTCTAGTCCAGGATGTCGGACGACCAGGGTGCTTTCTATCAGAAAACGATTGAACAGTTTCAAGTCTTTTTAGGTTATCATATATTGTACTTCGAGCAAATCCTTCCTTTTTAAAATGATTTGCGATTTATTTTTTTTAGTATTAGGTTTATTTACAAAAAACATTTTTAGTCGCTTTGGAAAAGATTCTTGTTTAGCTGCATTTAACCTCATTTTAAATAATTGTGTTTCAAATAATAAAGTTTATATTTTATAGAACATTTATGCCTACGCATAAAACCACAAAAACTAATTATTATGCTCAATTAATGAAATTAGGATTTGTCCGATAACTTCCACATCACCCGTTACTACATAGACTATCTTATAGCCTGACTCGCAACAAAGTGCTGCAACATTGACTAACAAATAGCCTGACTCGCGACAAAGTGTTGCTACATTGACTATCTTATAGTCTGACTCGCAAGGGAGTGCTGCTACATCAACTGAGGATTTGGTTGGGGGAGGCATTCTATCAAGTAACAAAAACAAAAATTCCGGTTTTGCGTATTAATTTTTTTACTTTTTGTCAATAAAACTTTCTGACAACCAGTTAGGAGTTTTTCCAAAATCTCTAGCATGGAATATAGCTCAAGTATTTGAATACATATGAAAATAAAAATGTATAGTTGGGGTGAGTTCAAGTCAATTTATAAATATGAAATTTAGTCAAGTTTTAGTCAAGTTAGTTATTTCTACGCCATATAAGAACACAACAAAAAGTACTAAAATTCAATTATTTAATTTTCTCAGAAGTTGTTGTTTATATATCCAAATAACTTCCTTAAAATTGTTTTTATGGGTGTAAATTTAATCAAGATTGTCACAGCTACTAATCTTGAAATGTACAAAGTAATATAACAATGGGTTTTCAATTTAAAATTCTGTGAGAAATAAATAAATTTATTTTTTATTACAAACAAAGCTTAATATATATATATATATATATATATATATATATATATATATATATATATATATATATACAACCCTCGGAATTTGGAAAAATGAGGTCGGCAATAATTTGCCGACTTCAATCTTTTTGAGGTCGGCATCAGGTCAGCAAAAATTATTTCATACAAAGGTTTAACCATAAAATATAGAAATGAGGTCGGCAAATCTTTGCCGATCTCAAATACTTTCAGGTCGGCAGTTAGGCCGGCATTGCCGAATGCCGACCCTAATTCCGAGGGTTGATATATATATTATATATATATATATATATATATATATATATATATATATATATATATATATATATATATATATATATATATATTATTTAGAATAATGTTTTTGTTTGTTTTATTTTAATGGTTAAATTATGTTTTAATAGTATTTTGTGTTTTTACCATTACAAGTTTATGTATTTTTTTTTTGGAAGCTGCCCTTCTCCACCAGTCTACACTGATAAAGTTCGTAGTTATCGCAATAAACCCCTTTCAAAAGAAAAATTTGAAAAAATGTTTGATGAAAGTGGTAGACTTGTTAATGAACATGATTTGCGTAAGGCAATATTTAAAGGTGAGGTTTTACTTTACAAAAAAATTTTAAAATTTAATGAGGCTTAATGAAAAATTATCATATACAAAATAGTTTTCTCATTTCTTTAGGTTATACAACCTTATAACTTTTATATAAAAAATGTTCACTATATATATATAGTGAACATTTTTTATATAAAAACCTTATAACTTTTATATAAAAAATTTTCACTATATATATATATATATATATATATATATATATATATATATATATATATATATATATATATATATATATATATATATATATATATATATATATATATATATATATATATATATATACACACACACACACACACACACACACTGCCCGGCAAAAGTTTCTGGTCACTTTGAGTTTTAATAGTTTTTTATCTATAATAATTGATATTAAATTTTAGAGTTCTTTATAAGTCATAAATTAATTAATTAAGATATGCTAATGTTTTAAATAAACTTTTAATAATGGATATTAAATTTTAAAGTTGTAAATCAGCTATAAAATAATTCAATTAAGATGTGCTAATATGTTTTTAATATTGAAATGCAAAATCTATGTTTTCTTCGTTTTTGGATTATAAATATGCTCAAACATACTTGGTAAAAAATTTGCAAATAAAATTTAACTGTTCTTTTCTCATCAAAGCATAATTTCATTGAAGTTAATATAATATATTGGATTAATAAACTAATTTAGTAAATATTTTATGTAGCTGAATAAAATTTGATATTATTTTTTAATTTCTAGTTTATAAAAGTGCGTTTTGATTATTTTTAGACTAAAATTTTAGAAAATAATATAAAACATCAAAGAAATGTATATATTATTTGCCAAGCAGTGTAAATATATATATATATATATATATATATATATATATATATATATATATATATATATATATATATATATATATATATATATATATATATAAATATATATATATATATATATATATATATATATATATATATATATATATATAAATATATAGGCTCGTAATAAATGCTAGACATAGGACATTGTCGGGCACTTGTCTTGTAAAAAATGACATCTATCGGTCATTTTAACTGACCCATATTTTATGTGCATTTATTTTCTTATGTATATAAACTTTATTTTTTGAACTTTTTTATTTTTTATACAAAACAAAATTGAAGTTGAACACACAGCTATGCTAATATGTCATTTTTGTGAGTTAATTAATTTTTTAAAAGATGCCAAAGCATTACATTTATTTAAATTAAGTAGCCTGGTTTTTATCATTTATATTAAAATGTTGCAATTAGTTATTTTTATATATATATATTTTTTAAACATCTTCACTTCCAACAAGGTTGCAAGCAACCACTAATTAGAGTTGGAAGTTACTGGAAGAGAAAAGATAAAGATTGTAGAGCAAGATTACGATTGACAAAGAACTTAAAGGATTGCAAATTGTATGAATCAGGAAAGCAAGATGAAGGAAGCGAATTCCAAAGAACTGATGTCAGAGGAAAAAAACTAAATGAATAGTAGTTTTTGAAGCACTTAGGAACAGTCACAGAAAAAAGATGAGACTTAATTAAATGACAAATAACACGAGAATGAATTTTAGTAAATGGCACAAGAGATGCTAGCTCTTTAAAGTAGTGCCCATTATAGTATTTGTTGAAAAGAGAAAGAGAAGCAACATTACGACGATGTGATAATGGTTGGAGGTTGGCTGCAAGAGCAGGTCCAACTATGTTTACAATGGGTTTTTGCACCTTGTCTAAAAGAGAAAGGGCATCATTAGAAGATCCGCCCCAGATATGGCAATAGTATTCCATACAAGGCTGGATTTGAGATTTATAGAGATAAAGAATAGAATTCAAAGTAAGAAAGTGTCGAACTCGATAAAGAGATGCAACCTTAGTAGATGCTAATTTTGTAACAGATTTGATATATAGTTTCCAAGAAAGATCGGAAAAAAGAGTTAATCCTAGAAGATGAGGAGTAGATGATTCATCGAGTACATCACCGTTCATAAATATAGGAAGATCTAAATTATTGCGATAACGATTGGCTGAAAAAAATTTAGTTTTATCTGAATTAAAGTTCACCAGCCACTGTGGGCCCCACGCTGTAGCAGAAGTAAGATCCTTTTCAAACTCAAATGCCCCCTCCAAGCAATCAGAGAGTGTTGGCTTCTTATTATAACAAGAATAAATGGTAGTATCACCAGGGAATAATGCCACCTTAGATGTCAGAATATCTGGAAGATCATTAATGTAAATTATAAAGAGTATAAGGCCAAGGATAGAACCTTGAGGAACCCCTGAAGATACAGATTAAGAAGAAGAGTTCTGTCCATCAAGGACATCTTTTATACTACGATTGGAACAGATTTAATAATCTTAAAGATATTACTAGGTACACTGTAAGAAGAAAGTTTATGGAGAAGACCAGCATGCCAAACTTTATCAAACGCTTCAGAAATGTTGATAGCGATGGCCTTTACCTCTTCACCTTTATCTAATACGTTATAAAACCTATCGGTTATTACTATTAACAAATCAGCTGTAGAATGATAAGATCGAAATCCATATTGATGATCAGAAAGTTTTTAGATTCAAGATAGGAGATTAAGTGTTTGTTAATTAAAGATTCAAAAACCTTGCTTATGATAGAAAGAAGACTAATAGGACGGTAGTTAGACGAATCAGATCGTTCTCCTGAATTTTTGATAATAGAGATAACAGATACCGCTTTCCAGCAGGTTGGAAAACAAGACTCTGATGAGCACTTATTGAATAGTTTGGAAAGTATAGACGACAGCTCCAGAAAACACTTCTGCAAGACTATAACAGGTATGTTGTCCGGGCCACGAGCTGTAGAAGAGTCTAAGCAGGAAATCAGTTGTAAGAGGTACAATGATAGGGGGATTCAAATGATGAAGAAAAATGAGATAATAGTTTTAGAGAGATCAAACTTTGATTAGTAGCAACTAAGGGTGAATGTGGAGAAAATGAGAACTGATTAGGATCAGAAACAAGACATAAGTCGAGTAGAGAAGGTAAATGATTCCGGTTATCTGGAAAGTGAGTTAGAAAGTTGACTATTTGAGTTAGAGATTGAAAAAGGCAAAAGTTGTGGGCCTTAACACCTGCAGAGTCACTGACACTAGAGCGAAGCCATTCAGTGTGATGAGCACTAAAGTCACCAACAATGATGATATTGGCTGATGGATCAAGAGAAAGGGCTTGGTCAATTTGATCAGAAATAACATCAAAAAGAGTGCAGTCTTGAGATGAAGGAGAGTGATATAGAACAAAGAGAAAGGCGATAGAGTGAAGTGGTGCTAAACTAAAGCACATAAAAGAATAGTTGGTGGATTCAAACCTAGTTTCCCAACAAATGGGTGAATTGTGACAAGTGTAAATGCCAAAACCAAGCATGTGGCTATCGGAGTCTTTACGAACTAAAGGAAGATAACCATCAACACTAAGATCACAAGATGAGACAGCTGAACTCAAGTTAGTCTCACAAATAGCAATTAGGTCTGGTGAACTTTGCAAGAGATAAGACTCAACAGAAGAAAAGTTATTTTGAAGACCACGAATATTAGTGAGAGATGATGGTTTTTTGTGTTATATAGTTTTTGGTACTTTATTCATTTTAAATTTGTTAAAGAACTCAAACCATAGATAGTACTCAGTACACTGTTTAATAGCCCAAGCACTTGCCTCGTTACTATTAATAAACCCTAAGTCCTAACAAAGGGCTCTAAATGTGGCCTTGGCAATGTACACCAAAAGTACAAACAGGGAGACCATCCATGCGCAACATGGCACTGTTAATACTTTGATATTTTCAGTTGTTGATGGAATCAGCCTCTCTGAGAGCTACCACAGAGTTTGGGAAACCAGACTACCAGCCAGCCTCAGAACCGTAAAACTGAGTTTTAGAGCTGTACCCTCATTAGGATATAATAGAATGAGTTGCCTAGTCATAAAAACAGAGACACATGCAAAAACCATGCATTGAGTCAAGAAGAACCAGCATTCAACATCCTAAACTGGAAACAGCGTATTAAAAATACATCTTCACCAGCCTAATAGATAAAGAAGGGGTGCGAGGCTGGTCAACAGATAGAATCTGTTTACCTATTAATTCTTTGCCTAGGAGGCCTTCTACCAGACAGTACCCGTTTGCATTTAACATCTCCCCAAGATGAATATTTTTATCGAGACACCATCTCCAGCCTTTACTCCACCAAGAGCCCCAAGGCAGGGAATGTTTTAAGTCCGAGTTGACATCTCCTAGCTTTTGCCTAAAAAGGCGCATCCTACAAAGTAGCAGGACATGAAGGAGATTGTACTGGGTTACATGTTACCAGTAGCAGGATAACTTGACTAGTTATTAATTTAAATTTACAGTTTAATGTTTATTTTATTTTTTGTCTGATGGTTTTTATAAATTTCAAACAAATATTTTAGCTTTTAAAACCCCTTTTAAATTTATTTTACAAAAATTTTAATGTAATTGTTATTTTAATGCTTATAAAAACCAGTGTACTTTTTATTACACTATTAAGTTTAAGTTGTTATATAACATTTGTTTTTGTGCTAAAAGTTTTTGCTATTAAAAGTGTTTATAAATTAATCCTAAAAAAAGTTTGAAAAGATTTATAAAAAAATACATATTTAATATGTATAATATATAAATTACATTGTAATTATATATATATATATGTATATATATATATATATATATATATATATATATATATATATATATATATATATATGATATATATATATATATATATATATATATATATATATATATATATATATATATATATATATATATATAGAGTTATAACTTAATCAGTATATTTAAAAAGTGATATAAAAATGTAAACTAAACAAAATAACACAAAACTAAATATATGAAAAAAATTACCAGCTTCTTTTCGGCTGACTCTCCAGTTCAGAAATAAATCAAATTGATAATAAGGAATATGCTGGACATCAAGCTGAATTAAAAATGGTAAGAAAGCTAAAAAAGAGACTCTTTCAAACAATATTTAAAGTCTTTACCATGTGAGAAAATTGTAACAGCAAATATTTTTCGAACTGCATATAAAGTTGCAAAAGAAAATCAGCCCTATGATAACTTTGAAATGGAAATTGGTTATCAAGAAATTAAAGGAGTTGAAATGGTTTGTATTCTTTTACAAACTCATATGTTAATATTGTCAATCATATAGGTAACGAAATAAGGAAAATTAATATTGCAGAAGTCATAAAATCTAAGAGCAAGATTTTGTTAATAATTGATGAGTCAATCACTATAAGCCAATAATCGACGCTGATAATGTATGAAGTGCTGATGAATCATTTTGAAGAAGCGGTAAGTCTCTATTCTGTACAGAGTCTCCATTTTCATGGAATTTTACTCGACAATAAAAATTCCAAAAATTATTCGGCTATTGATCTGAGCGCCTTTTAAATAGAATTAAAAGAGTCGATTGAGAAAAGGTTGCTTGGTGACAAAAATGTTGAATTTACTCAATAGGCTCGCATCTTCACCAAAAACAATGGCAAAAACATTAATACTCATGTGACATTTGGTGAAACAAAAATAAGAAATCTGTCAATAAGAGTACAATTAAATGAAAGAGAAATGATTCGTGGATTCTTTGAATACCTAAAAAAAATATAAAAAAAAAATTTCTGAAAATTTGGTTCATTCGGTACACGCTCTACATACTATTTCTATTTCTTCAAATGAATGTCAGCAAGGATTTTCACAGATAAATCTGATCATCATACCAACAAGGGATTCATTAAAACAGTTTGAACATTGTTGTTCATCAAATTATTAGGACCACCGCTAACAAGCTTTGATCCTTTAAAGTTCGTTGACTTGTGGTTACTAAGGCTAAGGCATTCAGCTGTAGACACTTTAGGGTTTGTTAAAGAAGTTTATAGTTTTGTGTAATTTGTATTTTATATAGAGTGCCCTCACCCCAATTAGCCCCCAATCCGGAAAAAAAAGCACCTGTCATTATTTAAAAAATCTGAAAGTCAATTTAATTGCTTATTTCTGCTTCATTTTTGACATATAAAGAAAAATACAGGTGAGTTCCGGTACCTTTTTTTCTACAAAAAAAGCACTGGGTAATATGTTATATCAAAGATAAGATTATTATAATATTAAATTTTTAACACTAAGTTTAGTTGTAACACTTTGGCTTGATAATAATGTATCCACGGTTATCAAAGGGTGGTTGCGGTAGTAACTGTTTTAACTCACACAAGTCATGCCAGGAGAAGTTGTCTACAGATGGATACAGTTTCTAATACTTTGGCAAGGTATGTCTTTGTTCAACCAGCAAAACGCAGTTCAACAAAGACGAACATACTTGGGGAAATAGTATTAAATTTGTGCCTTGATACCGCATTTACCAATAATGAAGATAATGTTTCTTAACAATTTTTACCATTTCTGATTGGTTACAAATTGCCATTAAAGCACCGTCAACATTAAAAAGAAAAGAGTGGTGGCGACGAATACCCTTGACTTTAAATTAGTCTTTGAGAAGCGTCTCATGGATCTCACTTTGGTTTACGGTAATACACTCATTTGTAATTGAGATAAACTAAAAAAATGAAAATTTAATAACCAAAAGTTTCATATCTACAACTTTCATTTTTAGATTTTTTGCTCTAAATAATGACTTACATTAATTGTGGTATTTTTTCAAAAAGTATTCCAAACTGCAACAATATCGTTTTCCAAATTTTACTGTTGTCCAAACCAACCTTTTTATTCTCCACCTATGCCATCAACTGCCCCCTTTCCGTGTGATGTTGAAAAAATGATCAACAAATCTCGAAGAGCAGATGACAGTTTGTGCAAATTATTCATGTCATGACATATGAATTTTTGAATTGTGATGAAGGACCATCTATGAAAAGTGTATTTTGCAAATACTTTGATAATGACTTAATAATTGTTTAATAATGAACAAGGTGGCATATTTATCATGAAGTATACAATGGTATACAATGGCATTGGAATGTGTATTGCTCTTACTCCAAATTGCAGCAGTGATTACTGTTAGTTGCTGATGAATCCAGTAAGCGAATTGAATTTCACTTTGCTCCATTATGGTGTAATTTTTACTTAAATCCATCTGATTTTAGAAGAATTAAAAGTATAAATGGATGAATAGTTACTTTATAAATATACCAACAAGGTTAATACAAAGTTAAATTTCGTTATTCTACTACAAATGAAATCACAATTTTACTTGTATAATCAATTTATTTTCTGACACATTTTGGTGACATAATCAAAAACATGCACTTTGTTGTTGCCTTATATACACATGACATATATAATCTGGCAATTGATGATGTAGTAATGCGCACCTCTCTAACAAAGATGTTAGTGGTTGTTCGTTATCCTCTTACAAATAAAAATCAAAAACTTTGCAATTAACATTCTCCAAACTGGCGTAGTCAGAGCCTGATTCTGAAATATCAGAAAGTAGTATATTTTCACGTTTACAAACTTCTTTCAAAAGGTATTTTCTTTTGTTTGAATTGGCAGATAATGCTGAATTAATTTTATTAAGTGGCTTTCCAAAACTCAGTGGAGATAAAAAGAACTGTTCAATATCAGATGTAGATTGGTTTACCTCTTGCTTTCGCTTCTTTATTTTATGATCTTTTTGACGCACTTCCTCTTTTTCAAAAATATGCGATTCAAACGTTATAAAGCTAAAGAAACTAATTATAACGCACGGATTAATATTTGTTCATGCGTGATACGTCTGTGCGTGATGCAAAAATTCACTAACTTAAAAATACATTAAGTAAAAAAATCAGTTTCATTGAAACTTATTAGCACTTCTTTTTTCAAATAATTAGATTTTTTAAATCACACACAGAAATTCAAAACGCCATTCCTTTGGCATAAAATTTAAGATACTTCCAAGATACTTAGTTGCAATTTATGATAATGAAATATTAAAAGACATCATTATCTATACTTTCGGATCTTGCTTGTCTCGGACATATCGGTCTCGGATATCTCAGCCATTTTTTCTCAGAATAGAGAGAAAATGTGAAAATATTAAAACCAAGACTACTGAAAATGATTGAAAACCTTCAAAATTTAGGCTTTTGTTTTTTAATGAGAGAGGAGTCAAAACGTTTTTGAGTAAACAAGAGTCCTCAGCTTAAATTTTCTCACAAGGAACTATTTTTCACGTATTTCTCCGAAGAAAACATGTGAAAAATAAAAACCACTAATTTTGAAGATTTTCAATACTTTTCAGTAATCTCAGTTTTAATGTTTTTAAAAATTGTATAAGTTGCAGTGCAAGGTTTTCTCATTTATGATTCTGTTGATAATGAGATTTGTTACATAAAAAGATGTAAAAGTATATTAAATAAAAAGACTGTATTAAACTAAAAAGTAAGTGTTTATTAAATTTATTCATAAAAAAATTATTTTAATTTATGACATTTGGTGTAGCAACTGCAACTTTAATGATTTTTAAAACTGAACAGATTCAAATATTGAAATGGAAAAAATTGTGAGAGGAACTTATTTAAAATTGCAAAACTACTGTCTAGTTTCGAAAAATGACAAGTTTCATGTTAAATGCACATTGTGTTCTGATGGTGCGAAGGAAAAATTCATCAAACGAACAGACTGCAATACAAAACAAATTCATGCTCATTTATGGAAGTTCCATCAATATCGCCATGTTCCTTCTGCTGACAAATCGGAAAAATCAACGCATCATCAATCTTGCTCAAAATTGACTCGTTTTTTAATGTGAAACTAACATTGACTGACAATATTGTTGCTAAGTTAGCATCTAATATTGGACTTAGTTTCAACCAAATTGCGAATCCATTGGTGCAAAAACTGATTGAAAATTACACAAAGGTTGAAGTTCCCATGTACATCTCACAGTTTTTGCAACACACCAAGCGTGCTTAGTTTAGAAACAAACGAAGAGGAAGATGAAGATGAAAATAAAGCTGAAGCAAATCCTGATAAAGAAAATGTGAAAGATGAGGAAGTATTCGAGTACAATCCTGCATTGCCTAGTACTAAAACTCTTGAAGATGAACTATTGTAAAAAAGTTCAAATACAAACTTAAATTAGTCAAAGAGTTAAAGAAAATGCTCAATCTCTTGGAATCAAGTTCAAATTGCTAGCTCTTGATGTCAGAACTCAATGGAACAGTGCATTAAAAATGTTGAAAACTTTCAAAGACATGATCCCAGCTATGAAAAAAACTCTTGAATCATTTGGACATGAATGGCCTATAGATTATCTATATGATGAAAAACTTGACCACATTCTAAAACATGGTGGTCCATGATTCCTAGGTTGAACTACATTAGCTGTAAATGAAACAAAAGAAAGACACGCATTATAATTTCTAATATATTTTAAAAAATTCATATTGGAATTATGATCTATATAACTACCTGTAAACAGATCTTGTAAACCTTGCGGAAGTGGTGAAGTTGGAGGAAAAACTACTTTACCATTATGGCAACATAGAAAATGTGTTTCATTAGGAAACTATTTAGCACCACAATGCTAATAGATCTGGTTTAATTTTCTTTAAAAATTATATTCTGGAATATTATTACTTCTTGCTATACAATGTATTATTCCTTGCCTTGCTGCATTTTATACACTTAGTAGATTAATTTCATGATTACTTTTGTCTTGCCTAACTCCATTTCTTTCTCTTCGAAGACGGTTATTATTAACTTACCTAAATTCAATATCCTCATTAGGACTCAAATTAATTTCTGCTTGCAGAGCAGCATTTCATACATTTTATAGATGATTAAATTGATCTCGTCTAGCTTCATCTCTTTCATATTGAAGATGGTTATTATTAACTGGCCTAACCACATTATCCTTATTAGGATTTAAATTAATTTCTGCTCGCCAAGCAGCTTTTCTAACATTTTATAAATAATTAATTTCATCTCGCCTAGCTTCATCTCTTTAATTTTGACAAGGGTTGTTATCAACTTGCCTAACCACATTATCCTCATTAGGAATCAAGTTAATTTCTGCTCACTAAGCAGTATTTCTTATATTTTGACAATGATTAATTTCATTTCGCCTTGCTCTATCTCTGTCATTTCAGTGATTATTTTCAAGTTGTTTATTAGCATTTACACTAATAACTTCTTCAAGCCCAATATCATCCATTTCAATTTCACTATTGTATTAATAGTATATATAACAAATAAAAAGGCTATGTATTTAAGGGATAAACAGATTCTATCTGTTGATCAGCTTGCCACCCCTTCTTCATCTATTAGGCTGGCATAGGCTTGGATAGGAATGGCCTGCGATCGCATGCTATAACTGACTACGCTTATAATTTTTTTTCTTTACAATTTAACCATGACTGTTTTAATATTTTAACAATTTAAATGCAATAAAAAAATCGTTATGTTATGAATAACTTTTAATCATTGATCTTTTCTAAAGTTTTTATTTTATGTGTAGGCCTTAGATAAAATAAAAAATTAAATATAATGATCATTCAAAATAAACACATTTTGTGTTAATTAAATATTTAAGTTTTTTTTTCAGTAGGCATGTATTTTTTACGATAAATTTAAACATTTGAAACTATTTTTCCATGTCTTTCTAAAAATATTTCAAAAGATTATTTTTTTTAAGTTACTTTAAATTATGAATAAGTTAAATTAAAATCTTCTTGTTGCAATGGAATAAATTGCTTTTTTTTGTTGTTTCTATTTTTACAAAGAATTGTTTAAAAACTTTTTTTTTTAAACTTACCTTACTAATGAAATGATTAAAAACTTCTATTTAAAAATTATAATTTAATTTTTTTTTTTTTTTTTGCAACAAATGTATACAAATTTTTTCAAAAAAATGTTTTTACATTTTTATATATTTTTACATGTTATATATTTTTTCTTTTCAAAAATTTAATTTCACTTTTCAACAATTTAAATTCAATTTATTCATTTATTAAACAATCATTCGAAGTAATTTGTTAAGGCTTTTTGGATAACTTTAATAAAATGTTTCAAAAGATATGTTATTTGTAAAGTAATGTATTTCAAATGCAATTAAAAATGTAACCAAAAGTATTTTTCGCTTTAAGTTTTTTAAAATTTAAACATTCTTTTTCATAAGGAATTGTTTTCTTTTTTCTTTAGTTTTTTTAATTTTTTCTCTCATTTAAGACTTAAAAAAAAAGGGCCTGTTTAGCTTAGTGTTTCTTCTTTCAGCGCATTTCTGAAATGTTTAAATTATCAAAATATGTAAACAGTTGAGGTCAAGTTGTCAACAAAAATAAATCATTTGCATGGTCAGCAATAGTGTGACACTATTCCTGTCCAAGCTTGAACAGCTGTAAAATATCAGAGTACTAACAGTGCCATATTGCGCATGGATGGTGTCCCTGTTTGTATTTTCCGTGTGCATTGTCGAGGCCACATTTGGAACCCTTTGTTATGGCTTAGGGTTTATTAATAGTAACGAGGCAATTGCTTGGACTTTAAATAGTGTACTGAGTACTATCTGTGCTTTGAGTCAAGATATTTAACAAATTTAAAAATGACTAAAGTAACAAAAAACCATCGTCATCATCAAGTTTTCTAAATCATCCATGATAATATTTATGGTCTCCAAAGTAACTTTTCTTCTTTTGAATCTCTTGAAAAGTTCACCAGACCTACTTAATTTTTGTGATACTAGTTTGAGTTCAGCTGTCTCATCTTGTGATATAAGTGTTGATGGTTATCTTCCTTTATATTGTAAAGACTCCAATAGTCTTATGCTTGGCCTGGGCATTTACATTTGCAAGAATTCACCTATTAGTGGGGAAACTAGGTTTGAATCCACCAACTATTCTTTTATATGCTTTTGTTTAGCACCACTCTAGTGTCGGTGACTCTGCAGGTGTTAAGGCCCACAACTTTTGCCTTTTTTAATCTCTAACTCAAATAGTCAACTTTCCAACTCACTTTCCAGACAACCGGAATCATTTACCTTCTCTACTCGACTTATGTCTTGTTTCTGATCCTAATCAGTTCTCATTTTCTCCACATTCACCCTTAGTTGCTACTAATCAAAGTTTGATCTCTCTAAAACTATTATCTCATTTTTCTTCATCATTTGAATCCCCCTATCATTGTACCTCTTACAACTGCCTTAAAGTTGACTGGGGCACTTTCCATGCTTTTCTTTGTGATAGCCCTTTGGTAGAAATTTTTCTTCTTCCTGCTGACAAATGTGCTTCCTACATAAATTCGTGGATTCAGGCTGGCATGGAATCTTTTATTCCCTCTTGACGATTCCAAGTCAATGCTCACTCTTCTCTATGGTTTTCCCTTGCAATGTGCTGCTGCAATTTCCAATCATAACCATTACTTCCATATCTATTAGCAAAACAATTCTCCAGAAAATAGACATCTGTTTACTATTGCTAAAAACCATTGTAAAAAGGTTTTGTCTAACACCAAAGCCCGCTATTCTCAGGTCATGAAATCTCATATTTCATCTCAAAAATTAGGCTCTTGTGACTTCTGGAGAATTTTTAACAGTATCTATAATGAGGGCAAATCTGTCGTTCCACCTCTCTTGTATGGTTCAGATTTTGTCACCTCACCTAAAGATAAAGCTGAATTGATTGCCAAGAACTTTTCATCAATATCATCTCTTGATTCCACTAGTTGCGTTCTACCTGATGTAGCCGACAAACAGGTTGATCCATTGCTTGACATTCGTATCACTCCAGCTTCTGTATCAAAAGTGATTTCGTGCTTAGACTCTTCTTAGCTTTTGTTTAGCTTTCTTCTTATGGTGTATCAGGTAACATCTATAAGATTATTGAGTCCTTCCTTACCAATTGTAGTGTTTAAGTTGTCCTTAATGGACAGCACTCTTCTTCATATCCTTTCACTTCAGGGGTTCCTCAAGGTTCTATCCTTAGCCCTATAATCTTTAATTTACATTAACAATTTTCAAGATGTTCTCACATCCCAGGTGGCATTGTTCGCAGATGGTACTACCATTTTTTCTTGTCTTGATAAGAAGCCAACACTCTTTGATTGCTTGGAGGGGGCATTTAAGCTTGAAGAAGATCTTACTTCTGCTACAGCATGGGCTCACAGTGGCTGGTGAACTTTAATTCAGATAAAACCCAATTTTTTTCAGCCAATCATTATTGTAATAATTTAGATCGTCCTATATTTATGAACGGTAATGTACTCAATGAGTCATTTACCCTTCATCTTCTAGGATTAACTCTCATTTCTGATATTTCTTGCAAACCATGTATCAAATCCATTGCAAAACTAGTATCTGCTAAGGTTGCATCGCTTTATTGTGCTCAACTCCGGATTCTATTATCTATCTCTATAAATCTTAAATTGATCCTTGTATGAAAAACTGTTGCCATATATGAAGCGGATCTTCTAATGATGCCCTTTCTCTTTTAGACAAGGTGCAAAAACGCATTGTAAACATAGTTGAAACCTGCTCTTGCAACCAACCTCCAACCATTATCACATTTTCGTAATGTTGCTTCTCTTTCTCTTTTCTATAAATACTATAATTGGCACTGCTCTAAAGAGCTAGCATCTTTTTCGCCATCTACTAAAATTCATTATTGCGTTACTCGTCATTCATAAAATATGTTGTGATCTTTTCTATAAAATTTCTTACTACTACTCTAAAGTGAGGAAATTACAAAAATAAATAACTTTAATAAACCACTGTTATTTAAAATAAAAATGAAAAAAATTAAGCTAAATTAAATCATGAGACTAATTTAAATTAAATATATACTATTTTCAAGTTAAAAAGCAACATGTTTTTTAAGTGCTTGATAAATGGGAAAGGATGTATATTAGTTTTGGAATTTTTTTTCCCAAGTTTAATAAGACACTCCCCCCCCCCCCTCCTTTAATGATTTTCACATGTTATCAAAAAACATCTTAAAAATAAAAAAAATAATTATTGTTTTTTTTTTTTTGAGGAGTTGAAAAATGAAGTGAGAGGTGGGAATAAACCAACTGTTTATTCCCACCACTCCTTGTATTAAGTACCCAAGAGTATACCCAAGATTAAAAAAACAAATAAAAATAATCATTGAAAATCAAATTAAATTTAACAAAATCCTACAATTCTAATAACAAAAAGGTAATTTATATATATATACATACATACATATATATATATATATATATATATATATATATATATATATATATATATATATATATATATATATATATATATATATATATATATATATATATATATATATATATATAAACAATTTTAAAATGTATTCTACAAAATAAAGTGCTCAATGTTCTAAAAAAGAATAGAGCAATTATAAATTAGAAGAAAATCACCTAACAAAAATTTTTTTTTGATTTGCATTTCTAATGAGTCTTTATTGATAAAACACAGTGTTAAATAAGAAAAATTTCTGTTAAGTGATTTTCTACTAATTTTTATATGTATATATATATATATATATATATATATATATATATATATATATATATATATATATAAATTAGTAAAAAACACTTACCTAACTTTTTTCTTCAACTTTAAGTTTCACCATTGCTGGATCATCGGGAAGAGTTACTAAATCTCAAAAAAAATTCAATTTATAGAAAAAAATATTTTACAGGAAGTTATAAATTATTATAACTAAAAATAAAAATAAAATTTTTTTTTAATTCCTATATTTTTTTGGTTAACGGGAAGTTACAGAAAGTAATTATTAAATAAATTTCTTTGGAATGGGGATAATTTAATTTGGTCATTTGTTTTTATAACTTTTTGAGAGGTATTAGTTTTCGTGCCTACATTTAGAAATTAATTCAGATAATAATTAATTTAGATAATAAATTAAAGAAATTAATTTAGATAATAATTCAGAAATTAATTCAGATAATAATTCAGAAATTAATTCAGATAATAAATTTTCCTGATTTAAATGAGTAATTATTTCAAATTTTTCTTGCAAACATAGCATACATTTTTTGGAAATGTTATTATGTTATTATAGGCAGGGGCAGATTTTAAAATAGACCATTGTAAATTAAAATTTTTCTTTTTTTCTTTTAAATCCCAAATATATTTTGACAGCATAGTCTCTTTTGAATATTTTTTGTGTTTAAACGATTGTTTGTGGTTGGCATAATGTTTTTTCCATTCCCCTCGGTTAAGCCAATATATTGTTTATCAGGGTTATTTTTGTGAGGAAACAATTGTTTCCTCACAAAATACCCTGATTCCAAACATTCCAAAAACCCTGAAACCCAACATTCCAAAGAAATTTATATAATAATTACTTTCCGTAACTTCCTGTTAACCAAAAAAATACAGGAATTAAAAAAAAAATTTATTTTTATTTTTATTTATAATAATTTATAACTTCCTGTAAAATATTTTTTTCTATAAATTGAATTTTTTTCGAGATTTAGTAACTCTTCCTGATGATTCAGCAATGGTGAAACTTAAAGTTGAAGAAAAAAGTTAGATAAGTGTTCTTTACTACTATTTTGATCTAAAGTAATAAAAAAATACTAAAATAATTTAGAACAAATTTAACAATTAGCATTACACTTTGAACAATGAAACATGGATCTTTTTATTTTTCAACTAATATGTATCAGGGATCTTTTTAAAATAAACTATATATGTATCAAAACATATACAAATGTAAACATAGTCAAATATAAGCAAAATCCTAATCAAAATGTAGTAATTTAAAAAACTGTTTAAAGTCGAAAAGAAGAGCTATGTAAAGTCGAAAAGAAGTGCTATGTAAACTCAAGAAGAAGACTTATGCAAAAGCAGCTGATTACTGTGAAATAAGTAACTGAGATCTATATCTTATTGTAAATGCATTTTTGAAAGACCTGAGTATACTATCTTCTGAAACAGCAGTTGATCATGCTAATTTGCTGTGCCAAAAGATTTTTGAAGGAAGAATTTCGGTTTTAAACATAATGTTGGAGGAAAATGAATTGGTTTGATAAAAGGCAGGACATTACATTAGTAAATGCTTCGAGGTGCCAAAAGACTGAATCATTTACTAATGCTTCAGTTTTTTGTCTAATAGTGTCTAATAATAAAGGACTGAAGCATTAGTTAGATACTACTAATGCTTCAGTAATTTAGAAATAGTAATAGATTCCTCTAATTATTGCACTCTTTTTACTACTATTAGCAAAGTCTTTGAATTTTGAGTGTAATAGCTTCCTTTTTGAAAATCATAACAGATTTTGATCTGCTTGTTCTATTTGCCTCCCCATGGCCGAGAAGACAACTACAGACGAAGGCCTTTACACCACTTATGGCTACTTAATTGTGGTTATAACCCTCTTTCAATTCTATAACACCAAAACTCGAACCTTGATGAACAAGGCCACTGCGCTTAGAAAGTTGAGCATGGTACTACCAGGTACTACCAATTTTAAAATTAAATTAATAAATTAAAATTGTTAGCTTGTAAAAAAAAAGTTTTACTGTACATCTAAATTAATGATTTTCTTGATAACCTCTAAACTTTTTGCTGAAGATACAACTCTCTTATTTGTTTTTATATAGAATGTTTTATATTTGGACTGGTTCTTCTAATGAAGCCTTTTCTTTATTATATAAAAGCGCATTTTAAATGTTATACAAGTTTAAAGGGTCCCTAAGAAATTGTTAAAAGTTATGCAAGGTCCGAAATTGTAAATATTGTTAGACCTGCTCTAACTCCTAAACTTTTGTCCCTTTTTTGTAAGGTTTTACCTTTTGCTGTTATACACAAATACATATAAATAATTTTACACAAAAAAATATATAAAATCATGATTTCTACTTAAGTGAACTATCATCACTTATTCCATTAACCAAAACTCTTAAAATAATTCAGTTGCATTGATTTACTCCGACTGTTCTTACTTGTTTAATCTAGTTTTTTTCCTCAAAAATTAGTACTTTAGAATTTCCTGAAGTTTTCCTGACACAGTTTTTAAATCTTCTGTCAACGGCTTTATTACTCTTAAGGGTTTGTTAGAATAGTGCCGCCAAGTTTTGATTGTCACAAATTTTGATTGTTGAAAATGTAAAAAAGGAATAGTGCCACAAATTGTTGCATTATTGATTGTTGAATATCAGAATAAAGAATAATGTCACATATGAATTGAATAAATAGTGCCGAAAATAAAAAATGGAATAATGATGCAAAGGAGTTTAATGAATTATGTCGAAAATAGAAAAATGAATAATGTTCTAAAGGAGTTTAATAAATAGTAATAAAAAATATATATACATGTCTGATGTCATACTGAAATCGCCTGCTGCCGGGGGTTTCAGTACATACACCAACTATCTTATAGCCTGCTGCCGCAAAGTAGTGCAACTACATCGACTGAGGGATCGGGGTTTGCTAGCAATCTTTTCTTTCATTATTTTTTTTATTTTTTTTATTTTTCTGTAAAACCCATATGCTATAAAGATAAGCAAAACGAGTAAGCAATTGGTGAAATTAACTATTTGCGACACTATTCTGTTTTTAGTATTTGCGACACTATTCCTTTTTTTTTGTTTTCAATACTATTCATTAAATTCATTTGTGACACTATTCTTTTTTTGTTTTGTTTTTGACACTATTCATTAAATTCATTTAATTTTAATTCCTTTTTTTTGCGACATTAGGCCTTTTTTTAATATATTCGACACTATTCTGAAGTTCATTTTTCGACACTATTCCTGTCACCCTTTTAAGTTCTCCTCTATGCTTTCTGTTAACTTACATCTTAATTAAGACTGCATTGTGAAGCAGAAGAAAAAAACCATGTGGTAGAATGAGGCTTGATTTTATACCCACAAAAAGAAATAAAAGCCTACATGTTTGCCTGAATCCAGGAGATTTTAAAGGAGATGCAAGTTTTTGCAGAGAGATGAAAAACATTTAATGTAGAAGAAGTACAAAATAAAATTTTTAATGAGATCATAGCATGAGCTAAACAACCTAAAAGAGAACAAGGAAAAACTGCATCCAAAGCTTATATCAAAGACAAGACACAGTTCAATGAGAGAAGGTTTGATTAGGGTTATCTTTAAAACAAAGTCTTTAAAACAAGTTGACCATCTGAGTAAGAGATTGAGAAAGATAAAAGTTTTAAGCTTTAAAGTGGGTTAGTGGTGTATTCGAGTCAAACTACTCAGTGTGATGACCATTAAAGTTGCATAGCCATTACCATGAAGGCACAACCAAAACCCATGAGTCAAGTAGATCCAGCATTCAGGTTTACATCTGTTCCAGCTTTTTAGATGATAATTAATGTATTACTTAAGGCATTCAAAACTTTTCATGCAAATCATACAACTATTATATAAGACATGCTTACATACTTAAGGCATGCATATGTGCCTATGGCATGCAATACTCATTAAGCATACAGCAAGTCTTTTAAATTATAGCATAAAGGAGAGCTATTTTTTGATTGTTTTGCTTAAATTCATCATAACATCGAAGCCAGATATTATATATATATATATATATATATATATATATATATATATATATATATATATATATATATATATATATATATATATATATATATATATATATATATATTAGCGGTAGTCATTTTGAGGGAATTTTTGAAAACGAAGTACATACCCAGCTAAAGTTGGAACAAATATGCTAAAACTTAGTCAAAAAATTTTTTAGGTCAATCGGGTGAGTTTTAAGTCTCCCTTAAGATTAACATTGTTAAGAAATTGTTCTTCAAAAAAGGAAAAATAGGGTGTTTGAGGGGGATTTAAATGAAAAAATTATTTCCATTTTTTTTTGTTATTTGTTATCTTTATTTTCATTTTAAAAGGGTATGTCATCATTTTTTTTACATATTCTCGGTTAAAATGATATTTAAGAAATCAAAAAATGAAAAGTTTAAGTTACGCAAGTGCTTATGAAATCAGCAAATTATGTATTTTCATACTTAAAGTTCATTCAGATGGACAGCCGGAAAAATTCCCGCTTAAATTAACCAAAAAAACAAACTATTTTGAACTAAACAAGTAATTTACCATTTTATAAAAATCTTTACAAATACTATCAAGACAAAAATTATGCATTAATTGAAATAAGTATTTTAAAATAAACAACAATTTCCTAAGTCCATAATTTCCTTTTCTTTAGTTTAGAGGGTGACATCAGGCTTTCTGATTTTTTTTTTGTAATATTATTTTTTCCTACACCAAAAACCTTGAAAGTTGACCTTACTTTGTCGACAGTTAAAAGTCTTTTCTGCTTGTCATCTTCATTTTCGTATCTTTGCACAAACTGCTGCATCATTCTGATTGCTCATTCAGAATGATCATTGACAACAATTAACATTTTGGCAAAGTTTTCAAAATTCTTAAACAAGGACTGGGTGTGCCAATATTGGGGTGGAAGTGACAACCAGTCTCTCACTCTCTGATTATCCAACCCTATCATTGAAAAAATTAAATATGAAAACTCAGTAACCAAGAGAGAGGGTTGGTACCTTCATATTATTTATGATATTAATCTCGTCTATTCGATCTTTGCTTCTATGTTTAAAAAAATCTGGATCCGGCATTTGGAAGGAAAGCAAAGCATCTGCAATGGCTGTTTTTTTTATCTATAGAAATATTTTTATCCAAAAGAGCCAAGGGAATAATCGTTGAATCAAGATACCATGTATGCTTATAAAGAGATGCTAACACAGTGTCTATTGCCTCCGGATTGGAGCAAATTTTCTTATACTCATTCATCTGAAAGATTGCATCAAGATCAGACGTAGGAGATTGAATTGCTTTATGTGCTTGAAGGTACCACCTTGTGTAAAAACATACTATGAACTCGCAGATGAGTTTTAAATCTTCGCGTAGATTATCATTTTCTTGCACAAATGTCAGTTGCTTGCACTAAAGCTGAAGGTTAAGGTAGTATAAACTCTTGCCTAAAAACCTAGCATGATGAACAGCTCCAGTTTTCTTTAATTTGAAATGTGCAGAAGAGAATAAATACTGCATTGTTAGTTCAGCCAACTCTCTTTGGTCATTCCTCATATTGCGTGTTTAAGTAATATAGGTCTCACAGTAATCTAAAGTTTTCCTTGCAGCTTCCTTCAAAACTGTTCCTTCCACGATTTTCCAATCAAAAGAGGTCAGGTTATTTTTTTCGTATTTGAATTTAGGGTTCTCAAACATATGTTTGAACTTTATGAATAAGGGATTTTCAGGCCTTATTCTATTTTCTTTTATCACTGCTTCACAGAAATAAACCATTCTAACTTCAATGATATGATGCCTACATGCTAGTAGAAGAAGGTATTTGTCTCCCTCTCTTGCAATCCTAATAAGTGATCCTTTCTTAGAACCAGTATTACTTGAAGTTGTATCAAAGCATACTCGGCATACTTTTGAAATGAAGTCATATTCTTCTAGTATTTTCATGATTCCTATATACATATCTTCACCTGAAGAAGACGGCAAAGCAGGTACTCCAAGAAGATGCGACAGCCCCTCAATATTAACAAG
>NC_088928.1:32292500-32367500 GCF_038396675.1 Hydra vulgaris
TCAAGCATATTTTCAATAATATGTGATTAAATTTAAAATAAGTCCTTAAATTAAAAAACCATCTGTCAACCAAAATAAAAGATTATAATATCAATCTGCAAAGTTTGAATGAGACAAAATTTATATATAGGAAGATATTACATTACAAAGTTATTGAATTTGAGGCATTTTTTAGACAGTTTTTCCACCATTATGAATGAAAAAAAAAAAAATTTAATTTTTATTTAGATGTTTTTTATATATTTCTCATTAGAAAAATATTAGTTTTTGACTTTATTCCAAATTTTTATTAAAAAAGTACTTTTTAGTAGTGTACTGCCTTAACATTATATCTCCTAAATACTAATCCTGAAGAACAAGGGTGTTGTATGGAGAAACATGTTATGGGGGTTAAGCTTGTTACTTTTCTTTGTTGCTATGGGGATTAAACTTGTTACTTTTCTCTTAGAAAGTGAACTTTTATAAGATTAGCATAAATTTTGATTATTTCACGAGAAATTGACATTTCTCATGTAATAATCAAAATTTCTCTTGACATTTCTAAAGCTTTTGATAAAGTTTGGCATGCTAGTCTTCTCCATAAGCTTTTTTCTTATAGTGTATCTGGTAACATCTATACGATTATTGAGTCCTTCTTTTCCAATTGTAGTATAAAAGTTGTCCTCGATGGACATCACTCTTCATATCCTGTAACTTCAGGGGTTCCTCATGGTTCTATCTTTAGCCCTATACTTTTTAATTTACATTAACGATCTTCCAGATATTCTGACATCTAAGGTGGCATTGTTCGCTGATGATACTACCATTTATTCTTGTCTTGATAAGAAGCCAACATTCTTTGATTGCTTGGAGGGGGCATTTGAGCTTGAAAAGGATCTCACTTCTGCTACAACATGGGGCTCGCAGTAGCTTGTGAACTTTAATTCAGATAAAACCCAATTTTTTTCAGCTAATCATTATTGCAATAGTTTAGATCTTCCTATATTTATGAATGGTAATGTACTTAATGAGTTATCTACCCTTCATCTTCTAGGATTAACTCTTACTTTCAATCTTTCTTGGAAACGGTTATCAAATCCATTGCAAAATCAGCATCCACTAAGGTTGCATCTCTTTATCGTGCTCAACACTTTTTTACTCCATATTCTATTCTTTATCTTTATAAATTTCAAATCTGTCCTTGTATCAATACTGTTGCCATATTGCCATGGGGTGGATCTTCTCTGATGCCCTTTCTCTTTTAGACAAGGTGCAAAAGCGTATTGTAAACATTGTTGAACCTGCTCTTGCAGCCAACCTCTAACCATTATCACATCGTCGTAATGTTGCTTCTCTTTCTCTTTTCTACAAATACTATAATGGGCACTACTCTAAAGAGCTAGCGTCTCTTGTGCTATCTACTAAAATTCATTCTTGTGTTACTTGTCATTCAATCAAGTCTCATCTTTTTTTGTGACTGTTCCTAAGTGCTCTAAAAACTCTTATTCGTCTAGTTTTTTTCCTTGAGTATCAGTTCTTTGGAATTCATTTCCTTCATCTTGCTTTCCTGATTCATATAATTTGCAACTTTTTAAGTCGTCTGTCAATTGTTATCTTGCTCTATAAACTTCATCTTTTCTTTTCCAGTAACTTCCAACTCGAATAGTGGTTGCTTGCAGCCTTGATGGAAGCAAAGATGTTAAAAAAAAGGAAAGTCTTAATACTTTTTTTTTAGATTTCTTAACAACTTTATAAATGTCAATGTTTACAAATTTAGCCATACTTTTTTTTTTACATTTCTTAACAAATCTATAAATATCAATGTTTACAAATTTATACATTCTTTTTTTTTTTTTCTTCATTTCTTAACATCTCTATAAATGTCAATGTTTACAATTAAAGTTTAAAGGTTTTTAATACATTGATTTATGAGCACTGATTTTTAAGAAAAAATGTTGTTTCATATATATTTAAAATGTTTTTTTGTTTTTTTTTAGAGAACGTGACATATTAGCTGTAGAAAACACTGTGCGGTATGAAGCCATGAAAATACGTTGGAAAACACTTCTTAAAGGTTTAGTAAATGATTATGAAAGTGTTTATTATTGCCCAAAATGGTTTACCGGATGTCCTAAAAATGCTAATGAGTATACTGAAACATCAGGTATTACGGAAGCTGTGATTGTAAACAATACTGCGGAAGTTCATGCAGATATTATTGAAGAGTTTAATCTTTCTTGCCCAAATGACTATAAAAATGTGGGTCAATTTGACACAGATCATTTAAAATCAAACTATAATGTTTCTAATTGTTCTGAAATGTTTCCTTGTCCTGTGTTATCTTCAGACATAGTTAAAAATGTGCCATCTACAATGGATGATGCCACCACAGTTCATGATTGTTATGAACAAAAACAATCCAATAGTAAAGAACCTTTGAATATCATTGAGTGTTGTATTGACCAAAATGCTTGCCTTAAGCATAACATTTGTAGTGAATATAACCCTTTTAGTGACGATGAAAAACATTTAAATATTGAATGTATTCAACATGTTGAACTTTATGAAAGTTTAAATTCAGAAGATATAAGCAAAGCACTTGCTGATGCTATGATTGAGTATACTGAATCTGACGAAAAAAAATCTCTACCTTCTGGTTTTGATAGCTTTGATCTGTTAAGTGAAGATGCTGTATCTTCACTTGTATCTTCAGTAAAAACTTGTAAAGAAATGACTAAAAATATAAAGTCTTTTGGGGGAAATAAAGAGACATTTTTAAATGATGATTTTGAACCATTAAAAAAATTGTTGAACATTCCAAAAACTAAGAAATGTTTTTCTTCTCAAATAGAGTACATTAACAATACATCAGATGATTTTTTGGATACTTCTTCTTTTACTGACCCTTTTGAAGATCCTATGTTGCAAAAAAGTAAAAATATGCAAGAATCTTTATATTCGAAATCAGAAAATTTTAAATCTATTGACTTAAGTGATCTTCCTCCTCCAACACCTTCTAAATCTATTAATTTAAGTGAACGTTTTCCTCTAACATCTTCTAAACCTATTGATTTAAGTGATTTTCCTCCTCTAACAACTACTAATATTATTTCTAATCAAAATGTTTTATCTAATCATACTCATAAAAAATCAAAAAAAGAATTATCTGCTCCATTTGATGCTTATGATTCAGAGTGTCATAATAAATCAAATAAAAATTATTCATCTGTTACAGCTTCTTCCTATTTTAATGATAATAGTATATTTAAGCCCATAAGCCCAAAAAAAGACTGCATAAATTCTAGTATAGATTGCTCTACAAGTCCAGAAACTTCATTCATTTATGATGATAGTATCCATAATGGTTCCCTTGAAAATAATGGAAGAGAAGACTTTCCTGACTCAAGAGAATCACCAATTTTTGACAATTCTGTTAATGAAATACTTGTCAAATATGAAGCCGATCGAGATGGGATTAAGTCACCAACAGGAGAAATTCTAGATAATCTTCCACCTTGGATTGCTCAAATGATTAAGGCAAGCACTCCACCTCAATCATTAACTAAGCTTAAACGAGCCAAATCATTAGTTAGAGCAGAAACAAGCAATAGAAGGTACACAAGGCTAAACAGCTTTGATTCAGCATTACCTTATGACAATAATTTACTTGGAATTGTGGAAAATGCAAATAAGTATCTTTTAGAGCAAATGCATCTTCATACTGAAAAAGTAGGCACAGTTTCATTGTCGCAAGTTGTCGCAGATGAGCTTTCGCCAAAGGAACCTGTAAAAAAATCTGATACATCAGTTTTAGATATAATAGGGACCCAAGGAATATTTAATCAAAATGATGATTCGTTTTTAGTAGACATTCCAAAATTTCAATTTATTTTAAATAATAAGGACTTTAATGACAGTTTAAATAAATCTGTTAACTCTGGTTTAAATTCATGTCCTTATTGTAATTTTGATCCTGCTCATCCTCCTAAAATTATACTACCTTCATCAACAGCACTTGGAGAGGAACAGCTTAAATTTATAGAAATACAAGCTCAAGTAAGTTTTATGTGTGTATGTTTGTCTTGAAAAGTTGTCAATGTTTTTACTTTTTACTGTGTTTACTTTTGATGTTGAATTTTTTTTAATTGATATGAAGTAGAGCAAGCTTGTATTTTTTTAACTTCATTTTCTGAAAAGTAATTTGTTTACATTATATCTTCAATATTCAATGTTGAGTATTTAATTCAATTCAATATTTAAAATTGTATTTTATAACAACAAAATACTTTATTGAACTGATTATTTTGTAACAACAAAATACTTTATTTAACTGATTATTGAACTTATTTTACTTGTATTATTTTTTTGGTGAAGTTTTTTTTTATGCTATTTTTATTTTTGAAGAGTAATAGAATTATGTTGGCGTATATTTTTAAATTTAGAGGCCATTATTAAAGTTTTATTTAGGTTTTTGCAGCCAGACAGCCCTATGATGAAAAAATGATATCTGCATCTATCCGTGTCATTGATAAAGATGTACCAAGAACAGATAGAGAGTTGCCACTCTTTAAGTAATCCTTGTTTTAAGTGATATTTTTAAACTTTTTAATTACTTTAATCATAAAAGAAAAAGAAGAAAATTTTTTTACTTTACATTACTCATTTTAGTATATCACATATTGGATTTTACATATATTTGCATAATTGCAAAAAGTCCATGACTTTTTTTGGATATTTATTAAAAATATTTATTGTTTGGTTAACTATATAAGGTTATATAATATATAAGGTTATAATATAAGGTTAGGTTAACTCTATCTATATACTCTATCTATATAAGGTTATAATATAGGTTATAATATAAGGTTAGGTTAACTCTATCTATATACAGTTTCTACATTTAAAAAAATCATTTGTTAGTTATTGAGCTGAGTGCAAAAGAAAACTTGGCAAATATCTTGTTTTTTAAAACTTGGCAAATATCTTGTTTTTTAAAACTCAGCAAATATCTTGTTTTTTAAAACTCAGCAAATATCTTGTTTTTTAAAATTAACATTTATGTTGATTTTTATCCTCTTCCAAAAATTGATTTTTTTGTAATTGTAATTTTTTCAGAGACGACAATAATCCTGGCTTGGTAAAATTAAGAGATTCTTTGCTGACATATGCTTTTTTTCATCCAGGTAAACATTTTTCACTTTTTAAGCATATGATTTTACTATAGATTATAAAAGAATTTCTGCTCTTCAGTAAAATAAATTTATTAATTTTTTTCTGTTAATGAAATCCTGTTTAACTTTTTTAAATTGTATGATTTAAAGAGGTGGGGTATGCTCAAGGAATGAATGACATAATGAGTCGTTTTCTCTTTGTAATGGATACAGAAGCAGAAGCTTATTGGACATTTGTCAATTATATGGAACATTTTAAAAAAGATTTTATGGAAGAAGGAATGTTAAGAAAAATATGTAAGTTTAAAAAATCAAAATTTTTTTTAATGACAATTTTTAATAGAATTTTTGCAGAATCCCATCTTTGACTTCTAATTCTAAAAACTGTCCACTTTGTACTCCAGTAAACCTTTTTGCCATATTATCTGTAAATTTATTGAAAATATATTTTAATATACAGTGTCTCAAAAAATTATCCGACCAAACACTTTTTTAAATATTTTTCCTAAAAAAAGTGCTGTATTTTCGTAAATTTAGACTTTTTTGGTAAACTCAAGATTAATAAAAATAAAAGAACATGTTTTTAAATAGATTTTCTTTATTTCAATGTAAAATATGAATCACAAAGTTTTCAGTCTTTAAATAAATGAACTTAGGTCGACCAAAGGCATTATTTGTTTCATAATAAATTATTATATAACAAAACAATTATTTTAATACTTTGTTGGGCCTCCCTTTGCTTGGATTACAGCTTCCAGACGTCTAGGCATTGATTCGACTAAAGATTTTGTTTCTTCTGATTGAATCTTTTCCCAGGCTTCTTCAATTGCCACTTTGAGGTTTTCTTTTTTGGAAAATGACCGATCTCCAATTTTTCGGTCTACAATTTCCCACAAATGTTCAATGGGATTAAGGTCCGGTGATTGTGCAGGCCATTCCAAGACCTCAACATTATTTTCAGCAAACCACTCCTTTGTTTTAGTGGCACAATGCTTGGGATCGTTATCTTGCTGAAATGTAAAATCAGATCCTAGCCGAAGTTTTCGAGCAGATGACTTCAAATTTTGCTTTAATATGTTTCTGTATTGCACCTGATCCATTATAGTATCAATAAATTGGAGTTTTCCAACACCCTTCCAAGCCATTGAACCCCATACCATCACGTTACCGCCACCATACTTGACAGTTCCTCTCACTCAGCCTAATTTGTAGGCTTCTCCGGCTTTTCTCCAAACTTTTTGGGCTCCATCAGATGACTTTAAGTTGAATTTCGATTCGTCGCTCCACAGGATCTTTTTCCAGAAACTTAACGGCATGTTTTTGAACTTCTTAGCAAACTCCAATATTCTTTTCATGTGTTTCTTACTCAAATATGGTTTATTACGCACAAGTCGTCCTTGAAATCCCTGGTCTCGGATAAGATTTCTGATTGTCTGATGGGATAATTTGATTCCATAATTCTCTTCAGCTTGCTCAGCCAGTTTTCGAGCAGAAATGAAGCGATTTTTTTTGACTTGTATAGTTAAGTTTCTATCAAAACTCTTAGAAGTCTTTTTTTTGCGACCCTGGCCTTCTTTTGTGGCTGTTGTTTTGATCAAATTATACTTCTTCATTATGTCGGATACTGTATTATGAGGAATTCCAGTCTCTTGCTGCACCTGACGATAGGTTTTACCCTGATTGACTAGATCGACAGCTAAATTTCTCTGAGAAACAGTCCAGTGACGTTTACCTCCAACCATTTTACTTAAAAAAACATTAAGCCTTTTTTTTATACAAAACTTTTTTTTTACTACAAAAAAACAGTTTTTTGTTATCAATTTCATTAATTGTATAAAAATTTGCTAAAATATTTCAACAAATTTCACATAAAATTAATTAAACTTACATAAATATGGCTTGGTCGGATAATATTTTTACAAGCTTATTCAGTACTAAGTTTCTTTTAGGTCAAATAATAAACCAACTGAAGCATGAATCAAATATAATGAACGCTTAATAACATACTATTCCCAATAGAACTAAAATGACTGACAAAATAAGTATCGCTATTCATTGTTTTTAGTATAGTTTAGAGCGTAAACATTTTTATTGGGAAAAACTTTTTTGGTCGGATAATTTTTTGAGACACTGTAGATGATAACATATATAATCATTGTGCATGTAAAGATAATCAACATAGTTTGTAAGTTAACCTTAAGTTCTTAAGTTTATCTTACGTTCGTAAGGTTAATGAACATAACAACATAAAGTATGAAATGAAAAAATTTGTTTGAATCAGAAAATTAATCTAATATATAATTCAAAAATCATAGAGTTTCTAAACAATTCAATTAATAAATAATTTTACATCATTTAAAAGTTGAACTATATAGTAATTAATACTAAACAATTTTCTAAACAATTTGATTTATAAATAAAAAACTATATAGTAATTAATAATAATATTTGTATATGTACCATGTATAAATGTATGTATAAATGTGAATGAGCAAAGTCCACAGAGAAGTATGAGAAATATTGGGAAAAATTACTCCTCCATAAAGTTTTTAAATTAATTTAATTTTTTTTTAGCACTCTTGGAACAACTTCTAATGAAAATGGACAGAGAGCTATATGATGTACTTCAATCTACAGACATGGGTTTAATGTTTTGTCACAGGTTATTTCCTTTATCAATACATATAAAGATAGCGTTGTCTAAATAGCTTTATGCCCTTTTGAAATAAAATATTTAACACATCATGTTGTTTTTTGTAATTGATATTATGCTAATAAAATCGTACAAGTTATTATCATTTTTATTTTTATTGTTTTGAAATAAGTTTTTTTGTAGCATGGAACATTTGAGCTTTTGATTCAAAAGATTTAAAAAACACTTTTTTAAATCTTTTGAATGTTCCCTAAAAATCATTAAAAATCATTTTTTTGTGCTTTTTATATTAAAATTATTTTTGTCTAGATGTTAAATGTGGCTCTTAAATAGTTTTTACAATTTTTTTATTCAAGATAATGAATAGAGAGATAAAGAATTGTGCATAATATATACACATGTCTTACATTAGATGTCTTGCATAAAAATTTCTTTAAAAATACAAGTAAAATAATGTTTATTCATTTGTCACACCTCATTATAAAAAAATGCCACTTAAATTTTTTTATTATTATATTTTTTGCATTTTTATTTTATTATTTAGTTGTTTTTCTGAAACTTTTTTTCAATAAAAGAATTATAAATGTTTGTAATTGAATAAACTAAAAGTTCAAAATAACAAATTTATTTTGAACTTTTAGTTTATTCAATTTTAGTATTTATTTGTATCATAAAATTATACATTGTTTTATTTAATAATTTCACAAAAAATAAAATTGTAAGATTTATATAATTAATAAACACATATAGCATAAAAAATATAAATAATTTTAATAAAAATTGCTGTTTGGTTATTTTTTTAAACAAATTTGAAGATTTCACAAGCTTCTTTTCACAAAATTTGAATATTATGCAGAAACCAATATGTTAAATAGTTTGACTTTAACTCTTTTTTTTTATTGTCTAGTACTGTTCTCATTGTCTGTTACTCATTGTCTGCTGTTGTTCTCATTGTCTTTAAATGATTCTTTGTTGTAAGTTGTTTTAAGATCTTTAATAAAATTCGAAAAAAGTTTCAGTAGAATGTTGTATTTGATTGAATCAGTTATGCATAAAATTTTAGATTGAACATTAGGTAAGAAATCATAATTTTTACTTTACATAAGTGTTATTGAGTATCTAAGCATTTTACAGACTGATATCCTGATCTTAGTGCATTGACCATACCTATAAGCTCAATTTTAAGAAATTTAAATGATACACTTGTGCTGAACAATAAGTTTAAGTTTTTATATTAAAATTTGCTTTTTGAAGTTTTTTGACAATTTTATGATAACATAAATGTTTTATTTGCAGCATACTTGTGGAGTGTTTAATGTTCTCTCCCCTTCTAGGTTTTTTTCTGTATAATTTTTTTTTCTCTTTAACTTAAGAAATAAGTTTAAAACAGCAAAAATTTTAATCTGTAAGATATTTTTTTCATAGATGGCTACTTTTGAATTTTAAGCGTGAGTTTGATTACAAAGAAGCCCTTCGTTTATTTGAAATAACCAGTAGTCGACACTTGGAAGTTTCATCACTTGAAGCAGAAATGGAACGTTATAAAGAAAGAGCAAAAGAGTTTGAAAATAACAGTATTATTTTGTCTTTTTAATTTTTTTGCGAAGCAAAATTTTTGAAAAATTTCTTGAATTCTTAAGAAAATATTACGCGATAATTAAAAAAAATTTTTTTTGCTAAATATATGAAAAATTCTTTGAAATTTAAATATTTTGTACATGCACGTGCAATACCGAGAAGTTTTACTATAGGAGTCAGAGTCGCAATTATGTTAAGCAACTCCAACTCTGCAAAAAAATGTTGCAACTCTAACTCCACAGCCCTGTTTATAGTGATTAAAAAATTATTTTAGAGAGCTGAAATGTTATTTGTAACACTTCATAACAAATCACGCTTGAAGCTTAAGTAAAGCATCTTGATTTGTAGCTATTTCATAAATTTTCATTTTAAAACAAAGAATTGAAACAACTGAAATGTATCTTAACACATATTTCATAAACAGAGGATTTTATTATACATATTTATTTTGATAAGTTATTTAAGAAAATTTAATGGTGTTGAAAAATATGTTTCATGTTCAGGTGCAGGAACACATCAAGAAGAAATTTATTTATCTCCAGAATATCCTTTTGATATTTTTGTATGCGTTGCAATGTTGATGGAATGTCGTAACTTAATCATGGACACTGCAAATGATATATGTGCAATTTATCATATTCTCTCAAAGTTTGTTATTTTTTATTATCTCAGTTTGTTTTGCATTCTATTACATTAATTAAATTTTGTTGTATTTCGTTCTATTGATATTGTTTTATATAAAAGATTTTTAAGTTGTATTTTTATATTTAAAATTTTATATAGTATATATATTTAAAAAAGCTGTTTTTTCAAAACTCTGTTTTTGTGACAACTTTTTAATTTTAAAGTTGTAAAGTTTTTTTCAAGAAAAATATTAAAGTAAATATAAAGAGTTTTAAATAAAGATGTTTTGAATTTGTTGAATGTTGAATCAAATGTTGATTCTGGTTTGATTTTGTTGTCGATTGAATGTTGAATTAGATGTTGATTTTGGTTTGATTTTATTGTTGATTGAATGTTGAATCAGATGTTGATTTTGGTTTGATTTTGTTGTCTACAACCTTCAGTTCTGTTGATGTATAATTGTACCAACTGCAGTTCTGTTGATATATAATTACACCACTTGCAGTTCTGTGGTTGTACACAGTTTTAGAAATTATCGAAAGTATTTCTTTATATCCTTAGTTTAAAATATTAATGTAAGTAAAATCTGTTCTTATAGTAAGATTAGTATTAATATTTGTAGACTAGTTTATAATTTTTTTAATACTTATAAATAAAAAATTACAAACAAGAAACTATTAAGTAACTAAGCAACCCACAAATACATTGTCCAAAGCATCTTGATAATCATTTTTAAAAGTTTTTCTTATTTTAGTTTATTGAATTGAAATGATTTTATAATTTATTCTGGTTATTAAGGTTTATGTTTGCGCTGTTTTGTTATATCATAAGATAACATTTTGCCTTATAAGATAACATTTTGTCATATCTTAAGATAACATTTTGTCATATCTTAGGATAACATTTTATCATATCATAAGATAACAATTTGTTATATTGTAAGATAACATTTTGTTATATCATAAGATAACATTTTGTCTTATTATGAGACAAAATTTTGTCATATCATGAAATAAAATTTTATCATATCCTAAAGTAATATTTTGTAATATTGTGAAATAAAATACTACAAAATTTAAATTAAAAAAATATTTTGTTTGTTTCTTAGTTTTCTTTTAAATTGAGATTACTTATAATTATTAAAACATTAAAAAAAAAGTTAAAATAGTTTTAATTTTTTTAGGTTACCAACAACTCTTGATTTATTTTTATTTTTTAGGTTACCAACAACTCTTGATTTATTTTTATTTTTTAGGTTACCAACAACTCTTGATTTATTTTTATTTTTTAGGTTACCAACCACTCTTGATTTATTTTTATTTTTTTAGGTTACCAACAACTCTTGATTTATTTTTATTTTTTAGGTTGCCAACAACTCTTGATTTAAGTAAAGTTCTTCAAAGATCTGAAGAGCTTTTCTATCAGTATTGTAGAAAAACCGTTGTCGATTGCTTTCAAGTTATAGACGAACTTGAAATAAAAGATTTTAAAAGGAATAAATTTTCTTATAAATAATCGTTTTGTTTTACTTTCTTTTTTTGCTGACTTTTTTGAGTTTTTGCTTTTTTACTTATTTTTATCTTCTAAACTTCTTGCAACATCTTTTTTTATGTTTTTAAATCTATTTCTATGTATTTGTTTCTCTCAACTTAAACAAAAATGTTTTTAGTTTTGTTGTTGTTTTTATTTGTTGTTGTTGTAAACATTTAAAAAAGAAATAATTTTATAACTTTTAAATAAAATAAATAATTTTTTTGTAAATTTTCTTTTGACTTTGATGTAATATTATTTTTATTAAATTTTTTTAGTGTAAAAAAGTGTATACATTTTTTATCTTAATATTTAAATTTTTTGTATTTACGCCAAAATATCTTATTTTTTTAAAAGAAGCAGTTGTATTTACTTATGCAAATTTTTTTAGTTTAAAAATAATAGTTTCAAAATTTTACTTTAGCAAGGTATTTTTTAAAAATAAAATTTGTATATGAAAATGGATGTCAGTTCTTTTTTTTTAATTGTTTGATTCTAAATAGAGTCCTTAGCTTAATGTTAAAAGTATATTCTTTTTAATTTTTATATTTGCTTTTTTTTTGTTTTTTTACATAATTTTTATATATACTTTGTTTTTATTTAGTTTATACAAAACTTATTCTTATTAAAAATCATGCAGAATAGCTTTTTAAAAAATGTCTTGTTTTGCATGTGCAGCAAAATTTAGCTGGACTAAAAAAGAGGTATCATATTGCAGCATGCTATCCATTCGAATATATGTGTTCATGTGGAAATGGACACCAAGTTTTATTTTCACTAATATAATTTTCAGAATTTTTTATATTATTTTTTGTTTTGTTTTTATAGTTTGATTGTAAATACTGCCACAAAGTATTCTGCAAAGATTGTTTAAAAGAAGTTCCTGGTTCTCAGAAGGAAAATGGTTGTAAAAAATGCTTGAATAGCAAGTAACTTTTTTTATGATTTGTAAAAAATAACTATTTTTTGTTACATTTGTAGCATGTAACCCTTTCTCATGTTTCATAATTTATTTTATACAGTGTAATTAAGTTTAAAAAATTTTAAAGTTTAGCTCAGTGGAAAGAAAATCCAAACACATATGTAGGTCCTTCAATGAAACAAGCTCATGAAAATTTAGGTGTTGGTCCTCCTATGAAACCAGCTAATGAAAATGATCCAGATTTTCTTATTAAAATGCGACTTAGTAAGCTAAAAGGAGCCCGAGAACCAACAACAGGTAAAAAATATGTTGTTTTGTTTTATATTACAGGAAACTTATGTTATCCTGAAAAGTTTAAATTTAATACACTGTAATAGTAACTACATTTTTATGGTAATTACATGGTGTAATTACCATTAAAGTCAGGTTTATGTCCAGTTGCTTATAAGGCAACTAAAACATTGTCTTAATAAGTTACAAACAGGCATCTGAACAATAATTTAACTTACTGAAAAATTGCTTTTAATATATTTGATAAAAATCATATAAATTAAAAGTAATCTTACATTGCTTTTTGATTGATGGCTTTTGGTTTTTTTAATCTGGTGCAAAGTGAGTAACTAGTTACTTAAAATGTCTTTTGCTCCATTTTTTATTGCGCTGAAACTACTGTCTGCATTTACAGAACTAGTAAAAAAACAATTATTGAAAAAAGTTTGAAAACTTTCAAAAATTTACTAATCAATCAATTTCTTTTCAAGACTTTGGGGGAGGGAGCTTTTTTGTATCTCTTGTGGCCCAGCTAATCATATGTCCTTTTAAAAAAACCCGGTCTGGTAAAATAGCTTCAGGCTCTTAACATTAGTAAGATATTGGTGTTCAAAACATCTCTTTTTATTAAAACTTTAAAAGAACTGGTCAGTTTTTTTAATCTCAAAGTCAAGTAATTCCTCTACAACATCAAACACAGTTAACAAATGAATACATCAGCTTTGAAGATATTTATCTTATAATATTTTAACAACTCATAAACATGCAATTCAAGAAATATATTGTTGACATTATAGGAGGTTATAAGCCTTTTTCAATAAAATTTTGATTCTTAGTAATTTTTTAAATCTTTCCAATTGGACTTTTGATTGATTTAGAATGATTTTTCTAATTTTTCCAATTGGACTGTGTTTACCTAGAATTTGAAGTTGCATTATTTTTCTGTGTAGACTTAAAAAAATCAATTTAAAACAATATTTATTCATAAATATATTTTAACTCATTGTTTTATAAAAGCCTGAACACTAATTGTATAACTCTAATTATATAATTAATTAAAATTAAATCTTCTATACATAAAGTAAAAATCGAATATTCTAAACATATATTCTTTGGCTTACAAAGTTTTTTTCTTATTTGTGCAGCAAAGGATGTGTATAACATACACATCTGCCTATTATACCTACATATTAAGTAGGCAAGAAATAAAGTTGCAAAATAAAATTATTTAACTTTAATAAGACAATATGATTAACTTGTGAATGCATTAAGATTGTTCATAAAAATAATTTTTTTTAAATGTCTGATCTAACCCCTTAAAATGTGTTTAACATAATAAAATAAAACTGGGTTTGGTAAATTTTAGAATAAAAAATATTTTCAGAGGTTTCTCAAGACCCTTGAGTATTTAAAAATTATCAAGCTCTTTAAAAGTATTTCAAGCTCGGTCTCAAAAAAAGTAAAATTATATCAAAGTTTTGAAATTAATAATCATTTCATAAAAAAAATATTTTTTATGGTTTTTTAACTAAAAATTAAAAAGCTACATTTTTACAAGTTTTTTGATAATGAATTTTTTTCAACATACTTTGTTATAATTTTTTATTCAAACCTAGTGTTATATTAGTATGTTAAACATATTTAGGGGGTAGAGCAAAAATTTTCATAAAAATTGTTTTTATGAACCACCTTAACTTACATACACGAGGTAAACTGACGTAAACAAAAAAAAGTTAAAAAATTAAAAAGCTTTACAAGTTTTACAATGTTTATAATGAACCAATAGTTTGTACAACAGTAACAACAATGAATTCAGATATCTATCTTGCAGATATAATTGATACCTCCAACCATTCACATACTTCTGACTATTTGGTTGACGTTGCTGTTAATTTTATCAACAAATGTGAAAAACAATTTGGTTGTAAAGTTCGCAGTTTAGTAACTGATAACACAGCAAATGTGCGAAAATGAGACAACAATTGGAAACTCGAGATGATGTTAATGTTATTACATAGGGATGATCAGCTCATTCTCAATCTATTGGCCCAAGATTCGGCAATTCCAAACATCAAGAAGTTCAAGAGATCAAATTGTTAAAGTTGTTAAATATTTTAGAAACAACCATTTTGCTGCTGCTGCATACAAAGCAAAAGAGGGGCTACAACTTTTAATGCCCCAAGATGTCAGATGGAACACATTGGCTGATTCCTTGAATCTTAGTCTTGAATCCTATCTAAAATACTGGCCAATTCTGTTGTAAAAATGAAAGTAAAAATTAAAAAGCTACATTTTTACAAGTTTTTTGATAATGAATTTTTATCAACATACTTTGTTATAATTTTTTATTCAAACCTAGTGTTATATTAGTATGTTAAACATATTTAGGGGGTAAAGCAAAAATTTTCATAAAAATTGTTTTTATGAACCACCTTAACTTACATAGAGATAAACTGACGTGAACAAAAAAAAGTTAATCTTTGAGTTCTTCTTGAAGTAAGACACTATGGATTTTTAAGCTGCATAATAATTACACATGTGTTACAATTACACATTCTTCTAAATTCAAAATCAGAGGTTCTGTTTTGATATGTTTAATTTATTTTGATTGCTTTAGCATTAGCATTCTGAGACTTTAAATCTGTAACATATCTAAATTATTTATGGTTTGTTACAAAGCTCCATGCATACTTATAAAATGCTCTTTCAAGTGTTCAAGTTTTTTTTTATTTTCTGTAAAAGCTCACTTTGCTTCATTCAAAACATCATTTTTTCAAATATTTTTGTGTAATGCTTGTTTGTGTATTCCCATGAATAAGTTTAATAGTTTGCAAGTTTTTCTTTCTTAAAAATGGAATCTTTGTGCTCACATAGAACAAAAGAAGGTTTAAATCATTACTCAAAATAAGTTATTTTAAACAGAAAAGTATTTAATGCATTCAATTATTCACAATGTAGCAACTTTATAATTATTAATAATCTTTTGTTAAAATAAAAACATTTTGAATTTTGAATCATGTGTGGGTAATTTTAATCTAGCAGGCTTCTTTTTTTATTATGTTCTGTAAAATATTGTGATAGTGTATAACTACTTTAAATGCTTTTGAAAGTTTTTGTTGAAATAGTTACTTTAAAGATCAATGCAAATTACCTAAAAATATGGTTTTATTTGTAAATACACTTTAATAATTCTCTGGTTAACCAGGCAATTTACTGATATTTTAAATTAGATTTCAGATCCTCTGAGAGTTGTCCAGTACTGCTGAACAACCCTTTACCGCTACATGAAAAAAATTAAATGATTTATTTTTTAATAGATTTTTCTATTGTTGAGAAATTTAGCAGTGTTTATGGGCGAAACCCCCAATCCACATCATCTAAGGTTTGATTTTGTTGCTTGTTTGTTTTAGTTTTTTTAATTTTATTTAGTAATATATGTAATTACTAAGTAATAACTAAGTAATAACTTCTATTTACAGATTATTTTTCCAAATCAAGTCAAAAAAACTGATAATGAAAAAATCAAAGATTTACTTGAACAAGTTAAAGATGAACTTATTATGGAGGAACAAAATCCTGTTGAAACAATAGATAATAAAGTTCAGGATATTGAAAACAGATTACTTAAATTAAAGGGAGTTGATCCAGGTACAATAGAAAGAAATTTTTAAGACTTTTTAAATTTAGATTTTAATTTAATTTTTTAAGAATTTTTAAGTTTAGAACTTGATATATTTTCATCTGTTACATTTTTATTTTTTTCAGTATTTGCTTAGGTAAGTATTGAAGCTTTTTTTGAAGAGCACATAGTTTAAATGTCATGGCATCAGGGTTGTTTTGATTTAAATCGATTGATTTAAATCGATTTAAATCATGATTTAAGTCAGACGAATAAAAATCATGATTAAATTGAGTTTTTTGATTTTAATTATTTTTTATGATTATTTATTGATTAATCAACTTAAAGTAAATTGCACTAGCTAAATATAACTAGTGCATAAACTAGTATTAATTATAATAGCCAGATAATGCATTATGAAATATATAGTAGTCATATAAATCTTTAAGTTTTAAAATTTATTGTAAGATTTTTATCCATATAAGTAAATGTGACTAATCACATTAATTTCTGTTTTTGTTACTATTTATATAATAAATATAAATATATCCCTTTCATACCTTATTAAAACCACTGAATCTGAAAAAGAAGCTATTAATGAGCAGATAGCAAGAATGATTTATGCTACTAACTCACCTTTCAGAATGGTTGACCATCCAGAGTTTATCAAGATGATCCATTTTTTAAGCCCAGGGTATAACCCTCCTAATAGAATTGATGTTGGTGGAAAACTACTAGATACTGTTACTAAGATACTTAAACTAGCTGTTCAGGTTTGCTACATGATCAGTCTGTGACCATGGGTATTGATGGGTGGAGCAATGTTTATAATAAACCAATAGTTTGTACAACAGTAACAACAATGAGTTCAGATATCTATCTTGCAGATATGATTGATACCTCCGGCCATTCACATACTTCTGACTATTTGGTTTAAAAATTAAAAAGCTACATTTTTACAAGTTTTTACAAGTTTTACAAGAAAACAGAGCAATAATTGATAAGAATATTACAAATATTGTAAATACCTTGGTGTAAAGCGAAGTACAGAAGAACTGTTACAAATGCTTAAACCAATTGCTGTTGCATTAGACTTGATACAGCAGGGCAGTAGTACTATATTGACAGTGTAATGATATGGTAAAATATTCTGAAGGAATAAAAGTCCTAAGCTTAGCCAAGATGCTAAGAAAAATTTATCCAAAAGAATACAACAAGCAATGACCCCAGCTTATTTCTTGGCTAATATTGCTAATCCTAAATACAGATGTAAATAATTAACTGATAAAGAAATAGAGATTGGAATGGACTTTGTAGCTTCAAAGAATCCAGATTTTCTTCCACTTTTGGTTAACTCTAAAGCAGAAGCAGCACCATTTCAAAAGTTTATGTTCCATGATAACATTGTTCAAACTATCAAGCCATGTGATTGGTGGAAATCTCATAATGATCGTGTGAATCAGGAATTACTGAAAGTTGTTGAATAGTTACTTACTGCAGTTGCTTCATCTGCAGGAGTTGAAAAAATATTTTCATCATTTAGTTTTGTGCATTCAAACATTAGAAATAGACTCAGAATTGAGAAAGCAGGCAAATTGGTTTTCCTATTCAAACTATTTAATCAAAAAGCATTAGAATCAATGAATTTTTTTGATTAAATCTTTGAAAATTTGTAAATAATCAACATTAAAAAAAGACTTTTCAATGTTTTAAATTAATTTAGTTATAATTTTATTATATTTTAAAAACTATGAGATTAAAAGTTTATTTTTCCAAAATGTAATTTAACTCAAAAAAATCTGATTTAAATCAAAAAAATTGATTTTTTTGATTTTTTTTTTAAAAATTGTGATTTTTATCAACCCTGCATGGCATATAATTATAAATAAATTTTATTCAGGTCAATATAGGGTTAGTGTTAAATACAATAATTTTTTTGTTCAAATATTAATGTGCATATTGTCTAGATTGTGAATCTATATTGTGTAAAATAAAAAATGTGTAATGCAATAAGATTTGTAATTTCATAAAATTCTTTTTATTTGCTTTTTATATTTTTGTTGTCTTTGTGCGTTCATTTATTTTAGTTATAGCACTGTCTTTTTCATTTTGTTCTTGTTCTCGTTCTTTTTGTTTTTGTTCAAGTGGTCCTTTTATTTAACTCTACATCTTGTGGATTTTTTTTTTTTTTTAACATCTTCGCTTCCAACAAGACTGCAAGCAGCCACTAATTAAAGTTGGAAGTTACTAAAAGTGAAAAGATGTTACTAAAAGTGAAAAGATGAAGATTGTAGAGCAAGATAACGATTGACAGACAACTTAAAGGATTGCAAATTATATGAATCAGGAAAACAAGATGAAGGAAGCAAACTCCAAAGAGATGATGTTTGAGGAAAAAAACTAGACGAATAAGCGTTTTTGGAGCACATAGGAACAGTCACAGAAAAAGGATAAGACTTAATTGAATGACGAGTAACACGAGAATGAATTTTAGTAGATGGCACAAGAGATGCTAGCTCATTAGAGCAGTGCCCATAATATAGTATTTGTAGAAAAGAGAAAAAGAAGCAACATTACGACGATGTGATAATGGTTGGAGGTTGGCTGCAAGAGCAGGTCCAACTATGTTTACAATGCGTTTTTGCACCTTGTCTAAAAGAGAAAGGGCATCATTAGAAGATCCACCCCAGATATGGCAACAGTATTCCGTACAAGGCCGGATTTGAGATTTATAAAGATAGAGAATAGAATCCAAAGCAAGAAAGTGACGAGCTCGATAAAGAGATGCAACCTTAGCAGATGCTAATTTTGCAACTGATTTGATATATGGTTTCCAAGAAAGATTGGAAGTAAGAGTTAATCCTAGAAGATGAGGAGTAGATGACTCATCGAGTACATCATCATTCATAAATATAGGAAGATCTAAATTATTGTGATAACGATTGGCTGAAAAAAATTGAGTTTTACCTGTATTGAAATTCACCAGCCACTGTGAGCCCCATGCTGTAGCAGAAGTGAGATCCTTTTTAAGCTGAAATGCCCCCTCCAAGCAATCAAAGAGTGTTGGTTTCTTATCACGACAAGAATAAATGGTAGTATCATCAGCAAACAATGCCACCGTAGATGTGAGAATATCTGGAAGATCGTTGATCTAAATTAAAAAGAGTATAGGGCCAAGGATAGAACCTTGAGTAACCCCTGAAGTTACAGAATAAGAAGAAGAGTGTTGTCCATTATTGTCTGTTATCCAGGGATAACGGATGCCGCTTTCCAGCAGGTTGGAAAACAAGATTCTGATAAGCACTTGTTAAATAGTTTTGAGAGTATAGACGACAGGAGCTGTCACTTCTGCAAGACAATAACAGGTATGTTGTCCGGGCCACAAGCTGTAGAAGAGTCTAGGCATTTAATCAAATAGAATAATTTGCATTTATTTGTATTATCTGAAATCAATGAACAAATTAAGTATAAATTAATTCAAGCAAAACAAACTAAATTAATTTAAATTCGACTTTGAGAAAAAACATCAGAGATCATATTTTCTCCATCACTCGTTTCTGCTGATGATTCATCACTAGACTTCTCACTTTTGGTAATATTTTTTGTGCTGTGTTTGTATATATATTTAGTTCTTTCCACAACTGGCGTTGTTAAATTATAGAAAAATTGTATAACTCCATTTCTAAATCTCCTTTTTTAATATTAATTAGGTCAGTTATATGTGTTAAAGCGTCATCTGGCATACTTTCAAACAAGTTTAAAATTCTTACGAATTAAATACTGGATATCTGCAATTAAATTGCTATTGTTTGAAAACCTTTGATCTAGGCTGCTCAATATTTGATCAATTATTACTCTAACAGTTTCTACTCTGAATTTTTCTTTTGGGTTAGTTAGAACTTGGTCTTCACATATTATTTATTTTGTGTGTTTAATTCTCGTTATTTTTTTCAAAAAAAGTCTCATTGAAATAATCCAAAAATTGGATTATTTCAATGAGTTGTTCTCATTGAAATAATTCATTTGTATATATATAATAAACATTGAAATCTTTATTTTTCCTTTATCAAAAATACAAGGCATAATGGTCTCAATGCATTTAGTAAATAATTTTGTCACAATATTGTGTTTTTGCTATCTCGATTGCATATTAGTTTCAGGGGAATAAGTCTGTTTTGAAACATATTTGATTTACTTTTAATTTCATTGATACTTGCTGTCTTGCTCCATCATCCTTCACATTTGGCACTTATCATTATTTACTGGAATAAAAGAATCTTTAATTATATTCAAATTATAATAAATTTTCATTCTTTCAAGTTCTTTGTATCAAACAAAAACACCTTTTCTATCCAAAACCTAAGTAATTGTACGCTGGAGGTTTTTTCTTCTTTTAAGTAAATCGCTGGTTGTTAAAAAAAGCTTTCTTTTTAAGCAAAAAGAAATCATAAAAGGTGAACTATATAAAAACCATTAACTGGTTTTTATATTTAACTCTATAGGCTCATTATTGTTGTTTATATTATTTAAAGGTTCCTTTGTTCTTGGCTTCTTCATCTTATTAACTAGTTCTGTAAAAGGTTTTCTTTGTTTTGAAACATGCGGTTCTGTGATGTAAGCATCATCTACTTCATAAATAACATCTTTTGATGGGAAAGTATAAATATCCCAATATCTTTCTTTTAGACAATTATAACGTTTTCATTCTTAATTTGCTTCAGTTGCCCTTTGAGTATTTTAGCAATAGTTTTAACAATATAGTTTTAACAAAATATATTGTTAAAACTATAAGTATAATTTTGTTAAAGCTGTAAAAATGAAAATCAATTTTTACATAGCTGTTTAGCAATTGTCTGGGCGATGAGTTCATTTTAAATGAAAACTATCCAATTTTACTGACTTCCTATACGTACATAAAAAATTCAAAAATTTACCAATTTAAAAATTACGTGTCACTTAGAAAGTAGCTACATTGGTGTAGGTACTTTCTAAGTGACATTGGTGTAGGTACTTTCTTAGTGGCATGTAATTTTAAAGTTGGTAAATTTTTGAATTTTTTATGTACGGGTAGGAAGTAATGTACAATATTTTTTATGTATGTATAGGTAGGTAACATGTTTACGAGTAGGTAACCAGGCTGTTACCTACACCATTGACCTACAGCTAACCAGAAGACACAGTAAATTACTATCTGCTTGTCTAAAATGTTAGAAGCTGTGAAATATTGATGTAAAAGTTGTTTTTTTTTGCAAGCCATCAGCGGACCTGACACATTTATTTACAATGTCTGGAGAATTTGATGTAAAGAGCAGAATTATCACTGTAATGATGTTACAGTGATAACTCTTTCCATCAAATTTAGAATTACACACCATTCTTATTATTAGCATTTATTCATTGATGCATCGAAATCTAGCATAAAAGCAGTTTATCACAATGGTAATGTACATCCATCTGTCTCCATTGCTTATTTGGTCACAATGAGAGAAACACCAAAATCTAAAAAAAATTCTTCATTGTTTCCAATACTTTGATCACAAAAACTTCTAAACTATTTTTATTTTGATGGGGCTGCAATCAAGGTATGTAGTATGCTGCTGTTTCATTTACATGTAGGATAATTGAAATTATGACAAAAACTAAACTAGGTACAAGCAACATAGTTGACTTTTCTTTAGTTGATAAGCAAAGTGTTATATTACCACCTCTATACTTAAAACTAGTTTTGATTAAGCAGCTGGTAAAGGCTCTTGATAAGGAATGTGTATGGCCTTCAAATACTCCAAGATTCAAAAATTTCTTTAACTTAACAAAGTCAAAGAACTTGCATTACACTATGCTTACATAGTCAATGCATTAGCTACATTACACTATGCTTAGAGTAACTTAAACTTTGCCAGATTATATATGCCTAATTTATAACAACTGATTTTGTGGACTATAATATCATGCTTTACATGCAATTACAAGTATAAACCATTCTTTGTTGTACAATGCTTTATTTTGTTACCTTTGTATTTTGTGAATGTAAAGCTTTACCAGTTTTATATTGTACTTCTAATGCAGGCTAGAAATTGATTAGAACTGTAATTTTTTATGGAACTATAATTTTTTTTCTATAGTTAAAGCATCTAAGGTTATTGAAAGTTCAGATGATGAAGAAGAACAAGTTGAAAGATATATAAAAAAGGTAATTTATTGAAGGTTTATTTAGTTGTTTTTTTTTTGTTTTTTTATTATTTTTTTTTACATTAAATATTTTTTTAGGCCATTGCAGAGAGTACTTTAGATGATAAAGTAAATCAGGCTGGCTTTGGTAAGTTACCATGGTTATTTGATTGCTTATGTTTGTTTAGTAATTACAATAAAAAAGATTGCTTATGTTTGGTTAGAAGTTATGTAACAACTTTATAAAATATAAGTTAAATATTACTGTGAAGCATTGGTTCATGTTTATTTACTTTACTTGATGTTCAATTAGCACTTCAATTAAAATGAAATTGTAAAGTTCAGCATGTTTATGTAATTATCATTATTTAAAGACTTCATAATTTTATTTGTTCCATGAAATGACAAGCCAGCTAAAAAGCTAGCGGCTAAGAATTTAATTAATATAAAAAACTTCAAGAGTTCATATACAAATATAGTTTAATATTTAATCCTATTTTTAAGTTGGCTTAATATAACAATTAACAACAGTATGAATTTAATATAACAATTAATAACAGTATGAATTTAATATAACAATTAATAACAGTATGAATTTAAATAACAATTAATAACAGTATGAATTTAATATAACAATTAATAACAGTATGAATTTAATATAACAATTAATAACAGTATGAATTTAATATAACAATTAATAACAGTATGAATTTAATATAACAATTAATAACAGTATGAATTTAATATAACAATTAATAACAGTTTTGTATGAATTTTATGGCTACTAAAAGTTTTTTTCCACTTTTTACAAATACTTTGTCGAATGAAGCTATTAATAATACAAAGATATTACATAAAATGATGAGTTATAGTAAAAATTGTCATTAGTTTTTATTAGGTATAATGGATTCTTCTGTGACATTTTTAACTTTCAAATTTTACTTAAAAAGTTAGTACATGTTACATCATTTTTAGTGTTATTGCTTTCATATTTTTTGTCATTATTTTTATCCTTCACTACAGTATCACTTTCATTTACATTTTGATTCATTTTATTTGATGTTTAGCTGCTGCTTATTTTATTTAATTTCTTTTCAGAATTTTTTCATATTTTCTTTGAAACAAACTAAATATAAAAGATTACATGTTTTTTTGTTGTTTTCTTCCAGTATAATACCACTCTTTACCAATCTAGTGATCAGGTAATAATCAAATACTGAAAGTTAAATAAGTAAGCCTCCCCTATCTCTTATATCACTACAAATGACATTTTTAAAATAGTGTACTTAACATTCCATTTATTATTAATTAAAGAGCGAGTTAACTTTTTATTAAAAAATTTAGCTTTTGATTTTTTCACAAAAAATGGGCCCTCAAAGGGTCTAGGACCGTAACTACATCCACCTCTGATGCAGATTTAGTTTTTTGCTATCAGTATTCAATTTCAATTAATCAATTTTGTTGACAAATTCTCAGTCTCTTGGCATCTACAATTTTGTATTTAAGTTTGTAGCTAAGCAAACAACGACTCTACAATGTTGTATTTAAGACTGTTGCTAAACAAACCAGATGATGTATGGTCTCCAATATAAATGACAACAAACAAATCACAAAATTGTTTACAGGAAAATTAATGATAAATGATCAGCATCTTAAATAGTTCTGAACCACTGTGCTCTTCCCCAATCATTAGTTCTAAGTAAACCAAAGAAATTTTGAAGTTAATCTGCAGTTACTAAAATGTTCATTGCTTTTATTCTCTACTTGGATATTTAATCAATTTTTTTTTTCTTGCATATTTAATCAAATTGAATGGTTTTTTGTTGTTGTAAATACCTTTGTTACATTATAAAATATTTTTTGTTGTTGTATATACCTTTGTTACATTATAAAATGTTGTTTTTTTTTTTAATTTTTATTATGATTAGGAAACATTATTGCAGAGAATCCAATTACAACAGTAGGTTGTTTTTTAAACATGAATTACAACAGTAGGTTCTGTTTTTAAACATGAATTGTATATAAAATTGTATATGAAAAATATTTTATTTCCATTACCAAATTTTATTTTATGATATAAGTTTTATTGGTTATAAGTACTACTACTTCAACATTTTACTGATTTCTGTTTTTGAAAAAAGGTTATATAAATTAATATTAATATTATATAATTGTAAAGTGTTAATTTATGCTCTCATAACAGTTGGAAGATGATAAAGATGAGTTACCATGGTGCATCATTTGTAATAAAGATGCTTGTGTAAGATGTTATGACTGTGATGATGACTTATACTGCAAGAAATGTTTTCGGTAATTTGCATTTTTATAGATATTATGTAGAAGATTGTTGTAAAATCTGTGATGAAAGTGTTTGTTTGGCCTAAAATCGTTTTTTATCTGGAAATTCAATTAATATTAGTATATCACATATATTATATACCCAGTCTTGGTCAAGAAGGTGTGGGATCGCACACCTTTATATGACCATGCAAACAATACTTTGTTTTGATGATTTGACCACTGCTTTTTACATATCAAAAATGTACTGAATATAAAAGATTTTTAATTAGCGTTAAAAATAAATAACATCAAAACTTTTATCTTTACAAATATATTTATATAAGCAAAACACTTTTGAATAAAATAAAAAATTACTGATAATGATTTTTGTTTTAAGTATCAATGAAAGTTGTATTTTTTATTTTATTTTATATAAATTGTAAAAGTATGCATTTTTTATCATAAACAAAATTTTATAGATAACAACTTTTTTAGACATCGGTAGTCTTTTTAATGAACTTTATAAAAGAATCATTCACTTAATACACTTAAAAAGATGAATATTTTCATTGAAAAAAAAATAATGGATAATAATTTTTTATCTTAAAAAAAATAATTTTTTTATCAATTTTATAAACAACTACTTTAAACAATTGTCTCATAAAAATTTTTTTTTTTGAATGATTAAAGTTAAAGTATCTTTTTTTTTTTAATAAGTATTTACTATCCTGTTTCTATCCTATTTGTATGGAAACTTACTATTCTTAAATAAGTAAAAAGAAAAACTATAATTTATATTAAATGTGCGTATTATTAAAAAAATCATTTATACAATTAAAGTTGTAACTTTATTTATAAGGGTTTCCCATAATATTATAAAAACATTTGCAAATATAAACAATTCTAAGTTTTTATTCCAAGTGTAATTAAAAACTTGATTAAAATAATCGTAGTGTTTTCGTATTTTAGGTTTTATTTTTGCTGTTTAATTTTGTTTATTTTTTGTTATGGATCTAGTTATTTTTTATTTTCTCTTACTTTTTTAAATGTTTAAATTTTCAAAACATGTTGACAGCCAATTTCAAATCGTCAAAGTAAAGTATTATTTGCATGGTCTTTTTGACCAAGACTCTATATCATATACTATACATATACCAGTGTTGGCACCATTTTCTGTGTTTGGTATAAAATGGCAGCACTGGCACCATTTTCTGTGCTATGTAAAAAAAAAACTATTTATCTTTTTTATAGTTGTTTTTGTGTTCTTATTTTTATAGCGTCATTTTATGTTTTACCGGGTAGGAATTTCATTTTTAGTTATATTTGTTTTTTGGCATGTTTACATTGCATCTTTGTTTTTTATTATCCAAAAGGAAACCAAAATGTTTTCAAATTGCTTTGAAACTTAATAGGATGTAATAGTTAATATGAAAAAGCAATAAGCAACCTGTAATACTGGTTATTAATAAATAAGTTTATTTGAAAAAAACATTTTAATTTGATCTGAAATATAATACAGTATTCATCTATATATCTAATCTATTTACTCAATTTTAGCATTTTAGCATTGGGCTTTAGTTAACAACATTAAAAGACCACATAAGTCATAAATTTTTTTAAATATCAGTTATAACAACATACACCATAAAAAGATAGGCAAGTATGGCTTGTAAATCTTCAACAGTTAAAACCACTTTGTTACCAGTAAATAAAAGCATAGCAGCAACTTTTTTTGATAGTTCCAGTAGTTTTTGCTATGTGCAGTATATTTGGTATGTGTTTTTATATTTCTTAGGTCATCAAACTTAAAAAAATTTGTTTTGTCCACTACTGGTCCACTGTGCTTGCCCTTTTTACATCAGGCAAACTTTTTAAAAACCTGGCCAAAGATTTTTTAAAAACCTGGCCAAAGTGTTCATAGACACTTTTTCATGGTCATTTAGTTATCAGAAAAGCATCTCTTGCAGTAGGCATGTTACCTGAAGAGACTCAAGAAGCAGCAAACAAACTTTAAAATAAATACGGTGAACTCCCGATATCTCAAACCCCGGATAGCTTGAACTTTCAGTAACTTGAAGTACATGCATATTCCCCTTGAACTCTCACTAATACTTTCTCATAAAAATCACTCAATAACTCAAACCCCTGTTACCTTGAACATTTGCTAAGTTGAACCATTTGATCTGTTCCTTTGGTTAATATTCTTCCGATAACTCGAACCTTAGAAGAAAAATTAAAACAAAATTTTAGTAGAAGATGTTACTTTTCTTTAGTTAAGTTTATTGTTTCGCCTTCCAGCACAGCCAAGTCTCCCATCAAATTTTGAAGAAATATATTTAAACCGCAATTAGTACCTTGCATTGCAATGTAAACAATGTTAACAGTTTTGATATTAGAATAGTTTATAGTATAAGGAAAAGCTGATGTAATGTTTCTTTCAAAATGGTATGTGGAGAGGGTAACTCTTGTACAGCTGATATGACCACGTCATGGAAGGAAACATATCTCCCCACAATTTTGTCCAGGTATAAACTTGAAATTTATAATGCAGATGAATTTTGATTATTTTTTTGTATGCAACCTAATATGTCATCAAATCTTTTATCTGTTTGCTTGTATAGGGGGAAAACGTAATAAAATTTGTCTTACTGGGATGGCCACAGTAAATGCAGCAGGTGATAAAATTCCTATGTTTGTAATAGGTAAATTAAAATCACCTTGCTGCTTGAAAGGAGTTAAGCATTTACCTTGCAAATACAGAAACCAAAACAAATGCTGGATTGATAGCTTACTGTTCAAAGAGTGGATGCGGGAAATGGATACAAAAAAGTTTACAAAAGAAAAAAAGAAAGTAACATTTAGATAACTGCCCAACACACCGACGATTGATAATTTAAAATCTATTGAGCTCATTTTTTTACCACCAAATACCATGTCTAAACTTTAGCCAATGGATTAGAGTATTATAGGCACTTTGAAAGTTTATTACAGATCTTTGGCATTACACAGACTGGTCGTAGCTATCAATAATAAAAAAAGATCTTTTTTTTTTTGAGTTTAGATGCAATGAAAATGCTTGATCTTGCATGGCAAAAAGTGAAAATCTCCACCGTCGTTAATTGTTTTTCAAAATCAGGAATTTTGGATCAGAAGAAATCTGTCCATTTGGATGAAGACAATGGCTAATTTAAAGAGCTTTACAATCAGATAGAAAAACTTGATAGTTTTTACCCTCCACGTACAACAGCTGATGTCATTTCTGCAGATAAAGAACTTAATGAGCAAAGTACCTTTACTTACAGATGAACAGTTGATAGAAAAAGTAAAAAATGCAGTGAATGAACATAATGCTAATGACAAGCAAGATAATGATGATAATAATGTGATTGATCCAGTTTGCCCAAAAGTTACTATTATTTGGGAAGCATTTTTCAAAACAAGCATTTAAGTTTTGTATGACTATATGGCCTTCAGTTATTAACAATTTTGTTATTTTAATTTAAATTATTTTCAATACAATTACAGTGTTTTGTCAATAATTTACAATTACAGCGTTTTATCTTTGTTAGATAATTTTTTTAATTTCAGTAAAAAGATTAACCATTTTGTCCATAAATGTTAACCATCATTTCTAAATTAAAGTATGGTACTTTAATTTATAGATTGTGGCTGTTGTAATATATCCAATTCACACTTATATTTCACGATTATGTTTGACATTTGCGTTTTTGGTATTTTATAAATTTTGTATAAATTGGCTATGATTAGAAAAGTCTTGTTTCTACAAAATGAGGTACCGTGTACCATGATTATAACCCATGTACCGTGTACAAAATATATCTTTTATAGGAAGCGCAAACCTTGCATTAGTACTTATGTCAAGTTTAATAATATTTATTATCAGTATATTAATATACAAATTACAAAAAGTATGTATATTACAGTTAATATACCACTATTATTATATTATATATTAACTTTCCATAAAAATTAGCTAGTTAGTCTACTGTGCCTTGGTCTCCCACTTTTTTATAAATTTAATATCAAATATAAAAGAAATTTTTGTAAATATAATATAAAATATGACATATTACAACAACAATCCAATTATACAACTTAGCAACTTATGAAAAAGGTTTCTGATATTGTCACATTAAAAAAAAGACTAAGTTAAGTTTTACCTTGTACACTTAACTTATCAGTTAACTGACTGAAGTCAGCATCGAACAGACCTCAGACCTCTTGGTTCTGAGCCAGAACTCCAACGCTTTGCCATGGCTGCTCAAAGTTGTTTAAAGTTCTATCCCTACTTCATTAATTGCCAATCAATCATATTTAGGAAAAATTGAAGAAATGAAATAATGAAGAATACAATAAATAAAAAAATAGATATTGTTTAAACTTGTATAGAAATAAAAAAAAAAATATTACAAAAAAACATAATTCTTTCAATTAAAAAATTAAATTCTTGCTACAGTAAAAAAAAATCCAAAGTAAAAAAATACTGACTGATACTACTTTGTCTAAACAATGATAAAAATATTAAATAATGAAGATTTGATTATATTCTTAAAAAAATAAAATAATAAAGTTTTTCATAATAGTTAAACTGACTGCTGTTTATGTTTCTATTGGCTATCTATCTATTAAAAGTCTAAAAACTTATGTTAAATAACCAATTAAATCTTAGCTTATATAATTCAAATCCCTATACAACATAAATAAACTTTATTTTCCATTTGTTAGCATACTGTTATACAAAGTAACAAGGAGATGAATTTTTAAGATGCTCAGTACTTATTTTTTAACAATCATAGGATTTACTATTTTTGAGCTTTTTCAGTTTTTATTTTTTTAAATGTTAAAATGTATTAAAGTATAATATGCATTTTTCAGTGTCATTTGTTGAAATAACTTTTGAATTATGCTCTTTACTTGAATGTGGAATTTAGAGAGGGTTAACTTCATTTAGTATTTTTCGAAAATGATGGCAAAATCTGTCAATGGTTTGTTTTGTAATTTAGTAAGTGTAACGAGTCAAATAAATGTTTTATGAGTTTTATGTTAATAGGTGTTAGTAGGACCAACATCATTGGTTATATTGATAAACATGACATCATTTGATTCAATAAAATTAGTAAGATGTTTTGAGAGATAGTTGTGTGTTTTATTTTTGTGAAGTCCTTAATTATATTTTATATGGAAATGATCGAAAGTCTCTGGAAACAGTACATTCTCTTTTATCCTCATAGTTGTTCATTTGTTTGTAATTGAAAATATTATTTATATAATTGTTGTTATCGATTAAAAAAAATTTTGATCATGTTGATAACAATAATTATATACATAATATTATTTGAAATCTTTGGCATATATATAATTCTGACATATATAAAATTCGCTGAATGGTCACACACGAGCAGTGAACACCTGAGGGAAGAAATGAAGTACATTAAAATTAAGGGAGAATTATTTTTCAAACAAAGCATATTTTGACAGTTGTCAAGACAAAAATAAAGATTAATAGAGGAATATTTAAAATATAAATAAGACAGACAATGCACCTAAACAGTACTAACAACAATAATAAAAAAAAAAAAATTGTTATATAAATACTAATAGTAAATTGTTATATAAATACTAACGAAGACAAAAAATATATCACCAAACAAAAGATAAATAAATAAAAAAATAGATTAAAAAATAAAAAGTATGCATACAACAATGAAAGGCCTCAGAATGGAAAAAAAACATTAATGCCAATGTGTAAACATAATTTGTGTAGTGATTAAGTAATAAACATCTCCTCAGAGTCGCGTCTATTATTACTGGCGTTTCAATAAGGATCACCACTTATAACTAGTTTATCCCATCAGACAAACGCCATCACCACTTATGCTTTACCCCGCAACTTACGCTTATTCCATAAGCAGTAAAAAAGGGTTCACTACAAATAGCCAAAACCCAACCATACCCAAATTTGTAAAGCACTAATATTTTTTTAATGATATGAAAAGTGTTGATCTACTGCACAATATAAGTAAAAATAATTAAATAAATCACTTACCATACCAACGGTAGTAAAAACTATGCACTATGAATTAAAATTCAAATAAAAACGCCAGAAACAAAACTAAAACAACTAAAGTGTGCAAACAGAAAATACTAAAAAGTTTTCCCCTAAGACCATGCAATATGTCAATGATTTAAACCACATAGGGACTTCCAGCACAAATAAACCAAAAACAAATCAAATGGCAATATACCCTATTAAAAACCCTTTTAAAATAAAATAAAACGTAGTAGAGTTTTCAAAAAACTCTAACGCTGTCATAGATACTTCATTCAAATTTTGTTAACCAATCTAAAGTGTAAGAAAATGAAATAACCCGCACAACTTAAAATCATAACTAAAAATCGAGTAGTATTTGAAAAAAGAGAAAAAAACATATCTTGCCTGCAAAAATGTAAAGATTTAAACATGTAGTGAAGGATATAAGAAATTCTCCAAATAATAATAAAAGACGAAAATTTCGTCTGTGAAAATTAAAGCGAAGCTGAGTAATGAATGTAAGATAATATAGCATAAGAGTTCCTTGATAATAGTAATAATATGAAAATCAGCGGATAAATCATATATTAAAAAATATTGTAATAAGATTAACTAAATACTAAAATAAGACCAGATAAATTTAAGCCAAATGAGTGGTTAAAAAATTATTTTGGGTGATAAAGCAATAATATTAGTCGTGATATAAAAGCGATGTACGAAGCGAGAAAAATATTGTTTAGAAGTAAAGTCTTTTTTACGGTCTGAATTAAAGGTAACTTTGAGACCATATCTGAATCAAAGTTTCCGAAAAAGTAAAGTTTTCTCTACAGTCTGAATTAAACGTAATTTTAAGACGATAACAAAACAACAACAACAAATTTGCATTTAACATTCCAACCACATACTATATATTAAAAGAAAATATTACCTAAATAAGAATGAGTTCAAACAAAGTTTATCTTATAAAAGAACAAAAAGCATGCAAACGATGTAAAAAGGCTATATGTGCATAAGGGTGTATAGGTGTAATGTGAAAGTCCGTGCTGTTTATGTCGTTCAGTAGAGTCTTGTATTGTTAGTAACCAGCATAAAAGATTTATCTCTTAACTACATCAAGCCAGCCCAGTCATACTCCAGAAAACCATGATGGATTAAACACCTATGCATGGATTTATAACTGACTTATGACTAAAAAACTAGCCCGTGCGTCTTCCAGAGACAAACAACTTCTTTTGCGGTGACAGTAATTGTGATTTGGAAAATAGTTGTGCTCGATGACCGTAACACTAACCCTTACGGGCTAGGCTCAATATTATTTAAAATCTTTGGCATATATATAATTCTGACATATATAAAATTCGCCGAATGGTCACGCAGTGAACGCCTGAGGGAAGAAATGAAGTACATTAGAATAAAGAGAATTATTAAGTATATAATTGTTGTTATCGATATGATCAAAAAATAATTTTTGATCATGTCGATAACATAATATTTTAATTAATAATAATTATATACATAATTTTTAATCAATAATAAGTTTAATTATTTTCCCATCACTTAAGAAGTGATAACGGGAAAAGACATTTTGTTATAAACTCTGATCTTTTTTTATTTTTATACTTTTTTTGTTTTTGATTTCAGATTTAGACACAAAAAACAGAAGTTTGAAAGAAAAATTTTTTTTTTAAAGTTTTCTGTTATTTATTTGGAGATTAGATTTTTTTAAATCTTGTTTTTGAATTTTACTTCAGAAAAAATTACATGTCTAAAGTTTACCAGTGACTTTAGCAAAATTACTGTTTAACAGAAAGTTTCTAATTATTAATGTTTCCCTATTTTATTTTGTAGTTATTAATATGCCATTATATTGCCTATAATATTGTGATTTTAATGCTATTGCAGCTATCTCTTTACTTCCTTACTTGAATCTCTAACGAATTTGAATTCCCCTTAAATTTATAAATAATTTTTTAATTTTAAACAAAATTAGTTAAAAGAGCATATTTAATTATGTTTTTTAAGAACTATATATATATATATATATATATATATATATATATATATATATATATATATATATATATATATATGCATATATATATATATATATATCATACACACACATATATATATATATATTGTGTGTGTGTGTGTGTGTGTGTGTGTGTGTGTGTGTGTGTGTGTGTGTGTGTGTGTGTGTGTGTGTGTGTGTGTGTGGTCGCACACACACATGTGTGTGTGTGTCATATGTGGATCCTATGAGGATGCGTGTGTCTAAATGGATCCTATGAAGTATATAAAAATACTCAGTACTTAAAAAACATAATATCAATACTTATTAATATATAAACATACAAAACAATAAAAGTGATCAGTCGCGATCTGCAAAACAGTTAAAAATGAATGTGTATCTTGTTATGATTCTTATGTTAGCTAACAAAGGCAATACATTATAACAGTATAAAAAAATACTGTTATATATATATAAAAAGGTTTCCTTCATATTTTTTTATTTCATATATTTTATATAAATATACATTTTATTAAGATATACTTATCACACATAGTAACATGAGCACTCTAAAAACAAATCAGTAATTTAATTAATCGGTAATTTAATCTAACTTGTATAAATTCTATTTATTATTCTAGTGTATTCTTTAATTTATTATTTTTTAGTGTATTCTTTAATTTATTATTATGAAATAAAAATAGTGAGAATAGAATAAAAAAAGATTAAAAGAATTTTAATTTTGAAGTTTTTGTTTTTTTTAGAGAGGGACATAAAGATTTTGATTTCAAGTATCACAAGGTTACTTCTTTTAAAGAAAATAAAAACCGTTAATAAATGTTGCTTTGAGAAAAGGTTATCTTTAAGATTAGTTGGATAAATTTTAGATCCTTATTAGAGGCCTTATTGCTATAGTTTGTAACTGACATTTTTCTAAATTTTAATTTTTTTTTTTTTAATTTGTATTCTTGTAATTATTATTAAAGTAGTTAATTCTAATTTATGTCAAAGTGTTTTGAATTATTTGTAATTTATACTTTCATGATTTCATTGTCAACAATTTAGTCATGTTTTTACAGTTATTTTATGCAACAGTGCACATGGCACCTGTCTGGACAAAAAATCAACAATTTAAAAAAACTTTAAAATGATTACTGGTTGTACTTCTGTTCTCCCAAATATTTTCTTTAACTTAACTATTTTAATATTATTTTTAAAACTTGTAATACTATATAAAAATTTAAAAGCATTGAATCTAAATTTTTTTCTTTAAATTTTGATTTTCACATATTCTTTTTTTTTATACTTATGAATCTTATTAAAATATTATTAATAAACTTGTCAAAAAAATTTGAAAGCAAAAAGTTTGTCAGTTTTTGATTTAATGTTTTTGATTTATTTAACCTATTTAAGATTACTACTCAGTTCAGCAATCATACTGTAAATAAAAATTTGAAAGCAATGAATAAATATTTGTTAATATGTTTAGAATTAGTTTTTACTAACCAAGTTTATTAATTATTCCAAAACTACTTCCACTGCTTAATTTTTTTGTGTGTGAAAAATCCTAAACTAATAAGTATCTTTCACTTTTCATGTTTTATCTACAAGTTTAGAAGTAAATATTATTCCTAATCTTTTTTTAGGTTAGTAATTATTATATTTTATACAATACAAGTAGACATCTTTTTTAAAACTGTTTTGTTTATAAATCAATATATATGGCTATTAGGTATTAAAATTTAATATTGAGAACTTAATGTGTTAATACCAACAAAAAAAAGTTAAAAGAAAATCTGGCATGCCATCTATTATATCTCAGGTAACTTATGACTTTTTATTATTAAAATGTTTTTAGTATACCTAAATAAATATTGTAATTTATATGTATTGTTTTTCAGCTAGTTAGTTTTTTGCATTATATGATAAATTAAAACTAGTATGAAGTAAATAAAATAATAATAGTGGAAATCAAAAGTGTTTATTAAGCTTTTGTATAACAAACATTTTGCAACCGTTTAATAAGTTACAAAAAGTGTGGCAGGTGAAGGTAAAGACTGGTGCTTCAGTTTTAATTGTAATTTGACAATTGATAGCACAGCTCAATGAAAAAAAACTAAATAACTTTTAACCTATTTGTTCTCATTGTATTTGCAATATATTTGCTGTTGTTCTCATTGTATTTGCAATATATTTGCTGTTGTTCTCATTGTATTTGCAATATATTTGCTGTTGAAGATTTTAAAAACTACAGTTTCTGTTTCTTTTATATTAGTTAAACATGAACAATTAAAAGTTATATTTTACTTTAGTAATTTTAAGATAATAATAATTTTAAAATATTTTCGTATGAATAATGTTTATAATTTTAAAACATGTTCATATGATTTATATTGATAATTTTAAAGTATGTTCATATGATTTATTTTGATCATTTTAAAACATGTTCATATGATTTATATTGATAGTTTTAGAACATGTTCATATGATATATGTTGATCATTTTAAAACATGTTCATATGATTTATGTTGATCATTTTAAAACATGTTCATATCATTTATGTTGATAATTTTAAAGTATGTTCATATGATTTATTTTGATCATTTTAAAACATGTTCATATGATTTATGTTGATAATTTTAAAGCATGTTCATATGTGTACAATTTGAGTAAAGTACTCAGCAAGAGTTGTCAAAGAAACAACAACATTGCAATAATTATTAGCAGTAAACAACTTGTGTTTGTGTTTTAATTCACAAGTCATTTCAAGTTGTTACAGAAGAACATTCATGCTCAAGATTGGGTGTATGTTCTAAGCAATCAAAAAGTAGTGACTTTGTGTTTCAGGATAAATTATATATTTGTGTCATCAACAAATAAAGTCACTTAAAAGTAAGATTGTCAGAAAGATCATTAATATAAATTGACAAAACTGGACCAATTATGTAATGTTACATATGATAACTTTAACACTGCGATTAATAATGACTCAATAATTTTAAAACAAAAGAAAGATGATTGAGTAAAGCAGAGCTAAATTGTGCTTTAGTTTAGAATAGTCATATGATTCAAGCCTTTTTGGTTTTTTCTAATTGATACTAATAATAAATAATATTTAATAATGATAAATAATATTTTAGGTACTTTTTTATATTTTTAAAAATCATAAAATTTCACTTAATCATAGATATTGAACGACACAATAAGCAAGTTGCCTTGCTATGTTTGTTTTGTTGCCTTACTAATTTTTAGAGCTTTACCCTCATTAAGAAGAAGAGTTGCATAACCACTTTCAAGGAGGCACAAGCTAACCCTCATGATATTCAACCAAGAACTTTAAAGCAGAGGGTATTTTAAGTCAGAATTAGCTTTGCCTAAGAAAAGTAAAATACTACACAAGAAAATATACGACATCAGAGTCTTGTGCATACTCAGTAATTTTCAATTTGAATTGTCGTTTTATATTTATTTAGATCCAAATCTACTGGTTCTAGTTAACTGTTGAATAATTATGATTTTATACTATTTTTTGAAAGTTTCCTTTTATAATGTGAGATACTTCCAACGCTGTATAATATTTCATACTGTCTTTTTGTACATAACAAAAGTTGTTTCTGTTTGATATAAATTTCTTATAAATTGGTTTTGCCTGAAGATCAATGGATGAAGATCAATGGATGAAGATCAATGGATGGAACAGAAAATGAAGCAAAAGTAAAAGCAAAGAAGAATTTCAAATTTGATTAACAAACTTAACATTTATCTAGACACACCAAGATATAAGTGGTATTAAGTGGTAGAAAAAGTAATACAAAAAATGTTGCAAAAAAAAGATTCAAAACTCTTAAACTTTAAATATCGGTTTTGTGCTTATTCAAAAATTAAAAAAAAATTAAGTTAAATTTTTTTAAATCAATATCCAATCAAGTTTAATGACTAATTCTTTAAATGTTTTTATAAATGGTGTCTTAAGTCATTTTTATTGGGTATCCTATGAACTTTTCGACTAAAGAAACACATTATCAAACTATATAAAAATCTAAAACCAATATACAAGCCAATAAAAATGTAAGACTTGACATTAAAAGAGAGGAAGAAAAATTATGAACCCATAAGAACCACATTCATCGCATGGCATATTTAAAGATTTATTTTGATATAAATAATATATGAAAAATATAAGTTGCTACATATCTGAAAACAGGTTTAAAATAGTTTCAAAAAGTCAAGATGCAAAAAACTAGAATTATTTTGAAAAAAAAACGATTTTATCAACACCCAAATTGCGTAGGAAAACATATTTTTATTTGTGTCAAAAATTTGCTGGTATTAGCAAATTTACAAAACTGCAATTGCTTGAATAAATATTTTATTTGTAATTCCTTTCAGAGTAATTTTGAGTAATTAATCGAACTTGATTTTTGACTTTTTTTATTTTAGGTAAAATGTACCCAAAATAAAAAAATTTATTTTGTAAAATAGAAATGTATATTTTTGACATTAAAAAATCCGCAAATTATTTTAAACACGTTGCTTCCAAAATACTTTGTTTTCTGTTCGTGGTTAATTAATTAGTTATTTCAGTGGTTATTTTCAGTACATGTTTATCTCAGTACATTAATTTTTACTCTGTACTTTAGATAGAGTTTCACGAAGAGAGATTAGAACATTGTGAACATCGACTTGACGATATTCGAGTAACGTTGAGAAAGAAAGATATTTTGGATGCGGACAGGTAATCTTGTTTTTATATTTAATTGTGATGTAATATAATGCAATACGCAATCATGATTTGTATGGCTTTTTCTTTTTAGGTCTCATTTATTTCTCGAAAGAGATCAGCTGACTTTGGCTATTTCTAATCATAGTTAATATTCATTTTTCTCTTCTTCCTTTCTTTTTTTTTTAATTTTTATGTTATAATTTTATAACTGTATGAGATTATGCATGGCCTATTAAGTTGCACGGCCTGATTTGTCGCATTTTCTGTATAAAATTATAAGGCCAGTTTTTTTTACGGCTTAATAATAAAAGCTTGAGTTCTTGGTTAAGATTCGTGTTTGCACTATAAATGTTTTATTTCTTATTTTATTAAAATTGTTAAATAATAGTTAGATTTTCTATGAGTAATTACTTTATGTTTCGCTGGATTTTTCGCTAACTGATTTCCTGCTTCAATTTATTCCAATAACACAGATTACTTAAAGAGGCTTTCAGATAGCTATATCAACATATATCAACATGCTGCTAAAAATAACCTTACATGTTGCTAAAACTACCCACAACTCTCCATTGGAAATAATTTAAAGGTTTTTAATTTTGTATTAATTATAATGACAATTATTAGGAATAATACAGATTTTTCTTAGGAATATTTACACTGCAAAACAATATTTTGCATCGTAAATATTCTATTATGCTGCATGTTTTAAACATGCAGCAATTAAATTGCAACAAAATAGGTCATTTAATTACAGTAGGTCAGGAAATATCAAGCATACCAACTGTTTTTGAGTCAATAATTGTTAATAAAACTCTTAATTTAATAATTAATCATATTTCTTTACCTAAATGACAATACATTTGTTCTTACTTCCAGTTTACAAAGTGATCCCTTAGAGCTAGGTTTTAGTAACTATAGTTAAATGGCCAGTGGTAGACTTTTTGTGAGTCTTTGAAAATATAAAATAGTGAAAAGATTTTGGCAGAAGTCTGCTCTATAATATTTTCTGAAAATATTTATCAGACATTTGATTATCCTTAAAAAATATTATACAAGATATTGCTTAGTTGTTTGCATAAATACTGTCAGCTTTTTTAAGATAGCATAGATACAGATGCTATACCAAGTTATATTGATAAAAAATTAAAAAAAAGATTTGAACGTTAAACTTATTATAAATGTTATTTTATGCGGAGAAGAACATATCCAATTCAACCTCTGTCTGATTTTGTTTTATGCGGAGAAGAACATATATATACATATATATACAATTCTATACAGATATATAAGAACAAGTATATACAATTCAACCTGTCTGATTTTATTTTTCATCTTTTTTATATTCTATATGTTATTTCTCCTATTCTAATCAAACATTGCAGTCATTTTTTTTTTTTTTCAATTAAAAATTTGCAGAACAAGTTTTAAAAGTTTGTTATAGCAGTGTTGATTTTACTAGTGAAAATCACTAAAAAGCGGGAATCAAATATAGATCTCGTATTGTTAATATTTTTTAAAATAACTTGCAAAAAAAAAATTACATATTCGGTAAGGAAAGATCAAGTGAAAAAATTCAAAAAAAGACAAAGAACGAATAAATATTCCTAGTAAAAAGGTATTTCTTCTTTTAACTTCAATTATACTAAATACAAAATTACAAACCTTTGATTTTATTTTCAGTAGAGAGTTTTAGGCAATCTTAGCAGCATGTAATTTTTTTTTTAAGTAGCATGATATATAGCTATCTGAAAACCTATTTCAGTACTCTGTGTTATTAGAATAAACTGAAGCAGGCAATCAGTTAGCAAAAAATCCGGCACAAAATAATGTAAATACTCAAAAAAATTCCAACTATTATTTAACCATTTTAATAAAATAAGAACAAAACATTCACAGAGCAAACACGACTTTAAACCGTAAAAAGCTGGCCTCCTTTTTTTTACGGAAAATAAGGAGGCCACTAATTTAAGTAGGCCATGGATTATGTAGTGTTTTTTACATTTAGAAATTACTCTAAAATCTCTAAGGCATGAAAATCGAAGATCGATGATGGTATCTGTTGCTGTGGTTACTATTATTGCTCTGGTTTATCTATTTGCTATTAGTTAATGAAGCCTGTTTTGCAATAATATAATTTTTGAACATTATTTTAAAATAAATTAATATCATCTAAGACTCCTAATCTAAACTGAGAAACACTGATCTTGGTGGCGTCAATCTTGAAAAAGAATGAAACATAAAAATAACGACTTTAGTTTATAAAACCTTTTGATTTTAATTGTTTTTTTCAAAGAAACAATTTTTTTATTAAAATATTTGAAAAGATTATTTTTTTACAGTTGTTATTATTAGTGTTAAAAGTTAATTGTTAACACTAGTAATACTGGTTTCTTAGCAATAACACTCGTTCTGTAGAATATGGCGAGGTAATTAAGTAATTGAGTTTACAGTTGTAAAAATCGAGTGTTTACTGTTGTGAAAATCGAGTTAGGCCGGGTAAAAAAAAAAACCAATTGATTTTATTCAGTAATTGGTCAGCTTTACGTGAATAAAAAATTTAGGAATTTTGCTCAAATTTTTTTTTCACGTAAAGCTGAGCAATTACTCAGCGTTTTTGGAGTAAATTGCTTAACTTTACGTGAATAAAAATTTGAGCGATTTTGCTCAAATTTTGCTGAATAACTACTACAAAAAACGCCGAATAAAAGCAATTGCTTTTTTTTATTCACTCGGCCTATTATCTTCAAAATAATCAGAAAATTTGCGCTGGCTAAGCTTTACCAAAAGTTAATATAAAAGGCAAAACAAAACATTTTTAAGACCTTTAAAATAGGTGCTTGTGTTTTTCATACGTAATTAAGATAAATTACAACATATAATTATTTAATCATTTGTAATTAACTAACATTAAATACAAATATAACAGATTTTTTTTTTGTTAAGAATCTGAAAAAAGTGCATATTTTAAAAGGGCAAGCAGAATAGTATCTAAAAAAAAAATTGCTCGAAAAACTGATTAATATCGAAATATTTTTGATCGAAACGTGTTTTGGGATTGAAAAAAATTGAATCATAATCTTTTTCTTTTTTTTTCGATATTATTTCGAAAAGTCCCTTTTCAAACTTATTCTCTTTTGAGCTATTTCGATCTTATTCTGCTTTTCGTATGTTAGGTTTTAGTTTCTTTTTTTACAATTCGGTTTTATTCTCTATTTCGATATTATTCCGGAAATTCCCTTTTCGAGCTTTTCACTTTGTTTTCGATACTTTTCGAGCTTATTCAGTTTGTTTTCGATACTGTTACTACTACCCTTTTAAAACTCTTTTCTACTTAAAACACAGTCAAAAGGTAGGTATGTTGAAAATTTTAGTTTACTTCCTCAAGCAGTTCTTTGTTATTGCGGTCAGCCTCTTAAAATACCTCACTGAGAAAATGCATAAAAACTGAATAAAATAACCGAAAAAATATATACCTAACATTACACATAAAGCTCTATATACCTAACATTACACATAAAGCTCTATATACCTAACATTACACATAAAGCTCTATATACCTAATATCACACATAAAGCTCTATATGGAATTATAAACCTATCGTTTTATATATTTTTCTTTTCAAAAAAACCTACTAATTCATATAGTTTCTGAGGTCACTTTTTTAATTTTTTTAATCCTTAACTATTGACGACGCAATTTGTAATGCAATTACTCAATAGACCATTTAACGCATATTTGTTTATTTTGCTTAAACCAGTTACTGTGTATCACCCTGGATCATGTTAAGTTTTTATTAATTTAGAAAAATAAATTCGGCTACCGCCTTGTAGACACCAAACTTCAGCATTCTCAGCGAGTGATTATTTGTTTTCGATGTGCAATCCTATAAAAGAACTCATTTACAAATTTTATTTTACCGGGGAGATATTTTTAATTGTATTCTCTTTTGCAAGCTTCTAAAACACTAGTCTGATTTGATATACAACCTCTTTGGAAAGGTCGGGACCTAATTTGTAGGTTCTGGGTTGAATTTGTCAAATTTATACCAGCAACTTGCATCCGTTGGACAGTGCAGACCAGGGTCGGACTGGAACTAAAGGGCCCGGGGAGAGACATAGATGGGGCCCTTATGGGACCGAAAAGTTTAGTAAAATTAAATTAAAACAGTTTAATCGCATAGTTTTTTTATTTTTAGTTTTTATTGGGCACGTTTAAAAAAATAGGTCTTTATACAACGTTTTAAAATACAATAGTTCTAAATTGTAGCGTCGCAACACTTTATTTTTGCACATTGTTGTCATGCTGAAATGGTTTTTTCCCAATAATTTTTTCAATATTAGAAAAAATACAAATTTGTTATCAAGTTTTTCAATTATTTACACAGAAAGTAATAATCAAAATATAAAGCAAAAGTATTATATTAAAGCAAGCTATCAGTAAGAAGTTTTGATGATTTTGCCAAACTGTGAACTACCTTATTGTAATTAATTTTTATGCCACTCTCAACATTCTTTTCTCCCAAAAGACTGCAAAAACGATTTTTCAAAGTCTTCAGCTTAGAAAAAGCTTCTTACACTTGACTTGTTTTCAAGGTAGACACAATGCCATTTTGCAATGTACATTAGGGTGTTTCATATTTTATCAATTTTTGAAATTAAACTCGCGAATCGATTTATAAATTGACCATTTATATGAAAATAAGTTTGAACAAAAAAAAGTATGTTTGTACAATTTTTAGGGTCCCCGCCAGTTCGATTTTGGGCAAAAATGTTGGGTGTTTTAAACGCCTGGCGGGGACCTTAAAATTTATCCTATAAAATTTTTTATTCTTTTAAATAATATATGTTGGATTGGATATTAATTACGTAAAAGGAGCATGTTGAAAAAATTAAGATACGCCTCCGAGTTATAAAATACGCCTCCGAGTTATAAAATACGCCACCGAGTTATAAAATAGGTTTTTGTAGATATTAATAACTCGGAGGCGTATCTTAATTTTTTCAACATGCTCTTTTTATGTAATTAATATCCAATCCAACATATATTATATAAAAGAATAAAAAATTTTATAGGATAAATTTTAAGGTACCCGCCAGGCGTTTAAAACACCCAACATTTTTGCCCAAAATCGAACTGGCGGGGACCCTAAAAATTGTACAAACATACTTTTTTTTTGTTCAAACTTATTTTCATATAAATGGTCAATTTATAAATCGATTCGCGAGTTTAATTTCAAAAATTGATAAAATATGAAACACCCTAATGTACATGCATATTAGATTATGCAGAACAATGTAAATCGTGGCGATAGAGAAAACAAAAAACGCATCCCAAATATTTGTTGCCGTCTTTTTCGGAGCATTTCTCTGATTTAGTTTCATCAGCTTTACTAACTCGTGGAAAATTAGTTACAAATGATGCCATCTCTGTGCACAGTGTTTCCCTCTGTATACCAACGAGATTGGCTAAATCATGAAAAATTAAGTTGTCAATATGGTCATGCAAAGATGGAAAGTTTTGAGGATCCAAACAAGCAATATCCCTTAAGATACCAACATCATTTCCTTTGAAAAGGTCTTTGATTGCAGTAGTGGCAGTATTCAGAATAATAGAATACATTAACCTTGAACCGCCTTACTGGGTCCTGAAATTCTTGCATCATGGCTTGAGTCAGCTTGAATTCCAAACTTTCCAGATTCTTAAACATCTTTTTAACAATAAATTTGTTGATAAGGTCTTCAATAACAATAATGATTTTGTTAACAGTTATCTTGCTCAAAAAAGTAATCAATGAACCCCAAATTTTCATGCTCTTTTTTATTCCTGCTTTTTCTACTAACTTTTCTTAGATTGGTTTTTAAGATGAGATCATATTTGCTGAGTAACATCACAAATGCTAGAAAATTGCCGCACATTATCTTAGGAGCCTTGTCCACTTTATCAACCATAGACTAAACTCATTCATGTTTTACCCGATAAGCAATACCTTGCTTTCCATTAAACAAAATGATGTCAATTGAACCCATCATTTCGAAAAGGACACAAGTCCTTTTCGAAATGACGGGTTTCGAAATGACAGCTATGAGATTTTCATACTCAGTTGGTGTGTAAACCCTGTCATTTTTTCGAATATGTCTTTTCGCAGTCCCAAACATTCTATCATTTGGCAGGAATAAGTGACCTCGTTTGGGTATGTAATATTGTATCTCATTTACATTGCTATCTAGTTCAGCTACAAGTGATAAAAGAACTCGGACCATGGCATAATTCCGATTTTGGCCAGCACAACCATCTGAAAATAGGTGCAATTCTTTGGAATTATTGCCAATATATTTTTTAATATAATCCAGCACAAAAGTACATACTTCATTGGGACCTTTGTTGTCGACTCCTTCACAATAAGAATAAAATACTGATTTGCCTGTTTTAAGATCATATATGCAAAACTCATATAACCATAGTTGACGTAGATAAAAAATCTCCTGGACAGGGATATGTGGAAGTGGCAAACTTTGCATAAAATTAAATGCAATCCCATACACATTTGGGTCATTCTTGCACTTAATTTCTACTTCCTGTATTTTTTTGTAAAATTTATTAGCTTGTCTTTTATGTATCTCAATATCTGCTTGATAGACTCTTATTGCATTTTAATTAATGTGTGGATTTTTTAGTTTAATTTTTAACTCCTCACACAGTCCACAGACATCAATTTGCTTTCTACCGAATGATAAGCTAAAATTTTCATGGAAACATTTTAAGTAAAATTTATATTTAACAGATAATGTTCGTATAATTTTCACATTGAGTTTTTTATCTAAATAATAAGATGTTCGCATAATTTTCACATTGAGTTTTTTATCTAAATAATAAGATAATGCATCTTTATTATAGTAGTGCACATATTTAACATGAAATGACTCGATATGCTCTCGTACTTTAGTTAATGTATCACCAGGCAATACGTTGCTTCGTTATCCCTCAGATTTACCTCTATGATCTATGGGCTGCTCATTTCTTTTTAGGAAAACACATAAACGTCTAACTTGTTTCATAGAAATTCCATGCATACTGCAAAAAGCTTTCTTGCACACTTTTTTTTTAACACTATTTATCTTAATGTGATAAATAAAGGTAAATTCTTTTTTCTTAGGTTCTTCAGATCTAGCACGTTTTCTCTGTATATCTCCCTTTTCAATTAATTACTGCAAGCGTGTCTAGGGCGTTTTTGCTATCAAATTTGTTAACAAACTGTATAGTACTTTTCATAGCATCTTCAGATATAAGCTCCGTAGATATTGAAGTGCATCTGTAAAAAAAGAAAGCGTTATCTTAAGGTAATCATATAAAAATTATACTATTACCTCAAGGTAATGATTTACTGCCAATTATCGGTGGTAATAAATCATGAGTAAATAAACAAAATAACAAGGTGTAAAAACTAACCTGCAAGAAGCTCCTGTATGTCTTGGTGCCACATCATTCCCTTTATGGTTTTTATGAGCTTCTCCTGCAATTTTAGCTTTTCTTATTTTAGTTTGTTTATACTTTTCACTTTTTGTTATTCCAGACACTCTTTTTCTAGATTTATAAGCATTTTCAGCAAGCTCGCGATTCTCCATTTTCGTAACTGATAAAGTGATGTCACATCTGACAGTTGCGCTTTGTTTCACGTAAAAAGGGCATAAGTCCAGGACTGGTGCCATTTTCTTCAGACTTTAATTTTCATTTTTTCTTGTTGACTTGTGGTATAAGACAATGTACCTTTTTCAAAGGAAATATGTGAAACACTTCAATAAATAAAATGGCTCAAAAAAGTGAAATTCGAAAAAAGTGTGACTTGTGCCCTTTTCGAAATGACGGATTCAATTACTCTATCTAACAGAGAGAGCATTTTTGTTCCACTTATCTTTTTCTTTTACTGTTAAACAAGTAGGGATGGCAGTCCCGGGATTCCGAAATCCCGGGATTCCGTGCAAATTTTTGATCCCGTAATCCCGGTATTTTTCTCAAAAAATTCTTGGGGTTTCGGGAATGTAATAATAAAAGGAAAAAAAAAAAGGATTAAGTTATTAACTTATTTGTTCATTATAAAGTGTCTAGTAAATATAGTCTTTGGTAGAATATTTGTTTCATAGCTGTTTATTCTCTATGCAACGAATTAATTTAATTTCGAATTTTCGGCTTGATTTTAATTCGAAATCGTCGCAGAGTTAAAGAGTTCTATCTGCATTTTTCATGTAATAAGAATTTATTAATAAAAGTTTTAATTAACAATTTATAATAATAAAAAGCAAAAAATTTAAGATATTTATAAATAATATTATCGGTTTAATTAAGAAACATAAATAAAAATAGACTCATAGTTGAAATTATAAAAAGTTACAGGAATAAAAACATATTAACTAAGAAAAATTGAAAGTTAAATTCTCACAACAACAAAAATTATATATAACCCTATAATTCTTATGCGACGAAATCTATGCGCGATTCTCAAAAATATTTCAACTACGGTTTAAATTAATGAAATTTTCAAAATACAGAAGGTTTATTAAATAAACTTTTTTTACAATTATCAAAAGCGGTAATCGTTTTCCCATTGACAAATTCACTTAAAATTATAGGTCTGATAAAGAAACGTAAGTTGAAATAATTTAAGAACTTTAGAACATTAAAGGAAATTAGAACTTAAGTAAATATCATGACGAACTACGCTGAATTTAACCGCACAAATCTGATATGGAGACATTTCTTGAGAGGAAAAGATGAAACAGCTATGTGCAAAGTCAGTACATGCAAAAAATATAGAAAATTGTTGGTGGTTCAACAAAAAGTCTACATTCCCACTTACTGTCTAAACATAAACTTAAAGTAACATTGCAATTGCAAGTACCAAGTTTATCAACGAGAGCTTCAAATTCGAAAAATTTAGAAGAAGAACCTCAAAATAAAAAGCCAAAAATCTCGAACTTTTTTTCAACAATATAGAGAAAAGAGGAAAATCTGTCTGAAGTGTTGGCACGTATGGCAGCGAAAGATGGTATATCATTTAGTACAATTTGTAATTCCATTGATATACGAGCCGGTTTAGTTGCACGAGGATGTAAAAATGTCCCAAAATCACGTAATGCTATAAGAAAAATGGTGTTAGACTACAACGAGCTGATTAAAAAGCAAGTTATAAAGGAAATAATTGATCAAATATCAATAGACTTCTTTTGGAAACTGCAGATATATGAATGTGAATGTACATGAGTTGAAAAGCTATTGGAACTTAGGTTTGATTCGCATTAAGGGTCTATGCCAGCAGAAAAGTGCGTTTTACTTCTAAAAGAAAGACTCGACAACTTTAAATAAACCTTGAGGATGATATCATTGATATTACAACTGATGGTGCAAGCGTTATGAAGAAACTTGGAAAAATTCTAGAAATTGATCAACAATTATGCTTTGCCCACTCTCTACAACTTACAGTTATATCAGTTTTTTACAAAAAAGACGCCAATCACTCGGAAATTGATGAAAGTTTAGATGATGAGAACATTGTTTTTAAAAATTTAGATCACAACGATGATTAAGATGAAGATGATGATTATAAAAGTGAACATGTTTATGAAGAGGAAGATTGTACTCGAGATTCAAACGATTCATTGTTAATTAATGAAACATCTGAGGTTACAATTAAACATCTAATTATTGGACCTATTATTACCAAAGTCAGGAAAACTGTAAAAATGTTTAAAACGTCCCCAACAAAAAATGAAAATTATTTACAAAAGTACATTGAGTTTGGAAAGGTCATTCATGTAATCATGGATTGCAAAACCCGATGGAGCAGTTTGTTGCTTATGCTTGAAACATTTGACAAGTTAAAATATTGTGTTAAAAAGGCATTTCTAGATTTAGAATTGGGTTCCAATTTTGATGATTCAATTAAGATGAACGAAAACGAATATCGAATCATATCAGATTTAGTGGTACTTTTGACTCCCGTTAAAGCAACTGTGGAGGCACTTTATCGACGAGACGCAACTTTGATTACAGCTGACATTGCATTAGAGTTTATGTTGTCCAAAATAAAACAATAACAATCTAAAATCGGAAAACAATTGTAATTGGAAAACAATTGCCGCTTTGAGTCACCGAATTAAAAAGAAGAGAACACCATTAAGCAACACAGTTTATTATCTTCATAATGGTCAAGTTACTTTATCGAAAATCCCAGATTTTTTTGTGCGCAATACAAGTGCTCAAAATAAAAAAATTATAATAAACCTAATAAAGCGTCTTACCTCGGCAGATATAATTACATCAACAGACGTGAATAGTGATAGCGATACTCAATTGAGCGAGGCTTTATCAAGCAAGGAGTGTGAAAATAAAATCAAAACTGTTAGTGAAGAATTAAATAAAGTTATGGAAAAAGGACTGTCTGCAACACAACCACTACCTATAAGGATAGAAAGTATGATTTCTAAAATTCAAAAAGAAATGTAGTTATTTGAAATTGGTGCTACAAGAGGTAATCGCCTTCAAAAAGCATATGATTATATACTATCTATACGGCCAACAAGTGTGGAGTCCGAATGAGCATTCTCAGCGGCTGGGTTTTAATGCTCAAAAAATTGAACGCGATTAAACGACGAAATGACTGACGCTTTCATTTTTTTAAGGTGGTGCTTTCAAAAATGAATATAGTTCATGTATACTCATATATATTCATATTATTTTTACTTATGTTGTGTTATCTTTTTAATCCATTATTTTATAATTTAAATTTTTTAGGTTAGTTAGTAAATGAACTATTTTACTTAACTAAAAAATGAAAAATGATCCATTTATTGATAATATAATTGTATTATCAATAAATTATTCATTTTTCAGTGTTTAATGAGTACTTAAAAATTTTTTTTTTCCATGCTTCACCGCCAATAATTTTTTCTGCTTCCTAATTAATCCCGGGATTTCCCAGGGATAGATATCTCAATCCGGAAATCCCGGGATTTAGAATGTCTGGGATTTTGCCATTCCTATAAAAAAGTAAACAACTCCTTTTTTATTCTTAACTGCGAAGTGGAAAGTGATTTCTTTGAACTTGTGTACCGTTAGATATATCTCTGTTATATATACGTTTCTTTATTGAAGTCCGACACATTTGATGGCTGCAATGGATGCAATTTCATGAAAAGAAGTTTTTCACTTAAGGATGAAGTTTTTGGCAAAATAAACAAATCATTATCATGAACAATAACTTTTGTAAGGAAGGGGGCCAAAAATAATTTTGCACCAGCATATTTTTATCCTCTCCAGGGCCCTGGGATTATATAAAGTATATACGGATAACTCGATAAAAACACAAAGTTTTTTAGTCAAAAACCAATTTTTTAGTCTCTTACTCAAAATAATTTTTTCTAACACTAATAAGTAATATTATAAGGCTGCCTGTTTTTGTCAAAAATTTCGTATTTTAATCGTAGAATTAACTACCATATTTATTGAATCGTCTTTTCAAAATTAATGCATATAAATAATAAATAAACCTTACTGCCTTATATTTTTGAATGTTTTACTTATGCATGATGTATAGTGGGGCCCAGGACCTTTAGGTATGGCAGGGGCCCAGGGGAGAATTCTTCCCAACCTCCCTGGCCAGTCCGACCCTGGTACAGATAGTGCCAAATGTTTACTTTTGATAATGCAACATGAAAAAGACTGGAAAGTGAAGCTAGCATCATAACTACTAAATTATCAGTATACTTTCATGATTGCCACTATGAAGAAATTCATCCTTCAATCTCCTACAACTACGCAATTCATTTCCGACAGCTTTAAATGCTTACGACATCAAACAAAAAAGAACAAATAATATTTCTATACGCTGTCATTTTTCTTGTTTTTATATATCAATGTACATTTGAGGTGTTGAGCTGACGACAGAAAGAGCAGCTTGACGTATTGCTAATTTCAGCATGTTTACTCTCAGAAGATTCAATATTAACTATTAAAAATAAATATTTCTAAAGTCACACTGCACTTCTTTCTCCTGCTCGCTTTGCCCTTTAATTAACTTTATCCAAATTATGTTTAAAAACTTATGAATATAAAACTTCTTGTAACAAAACGTTACATAAATTAGGCTACAAAATCGCAATATAAACGTTGTATTCGTATACAAATGCATATACATGCCGTTTAAAGTCTTTAAACAAGATGAAATTCACAAGCTAATTTTTAACTTGTAAATTTTATACTTTGCCGAACCAATTATTTTTTTAGGGGTACAAAAATCTTTTTTTCAAAAAGACGTTTTAGTAAAAAAATGCATTTTTCATATTTAGAAAAAGACAAAACCAATGTTTTTGAAATCCCCATACAGTAGTATCTATTACTGTTTTAAAAAAAAGTTTGATTTTCAAAAAATTTCTCTGTAAGTTTGTAGGGTAGTTTTCCCTTGATGAAAAATGAATTGCTGATAATCCACAAAATTGTTATGCTATTTTTCGTTACATATACACAGTGCCGTCTAGAGAAGGCGGGCCACTGGGTAGATTTTAACTAGACACGGAGGGAATACAAGACCCTCAATAAAAAAGTTTTAATTGTGATTAACAAGGCAACTGAATAAACTTGTTTTTAAATTGGATAATCTTCTGTAGATCTCTTAAGATAATCAAATCTTCTGTAGATCTCTTAATGACTAAATTAAAGACAATCTGTTGCACGTGTCAATTATGACCCAATTAGATTCACAGGTTTTCAGCAGAATTGACCAATTTGCAACAACACTTTTTGATAGTCATACATGGTATTTCAACAAGTATATTGAGGCAATACAATATTTTGTCTATCAGCTTTTCTATATTCTGCCATAGCAAGTGGCAGAATATAGAAAATATATTTTTGTGGTTTCTTTAATATATGAAAGTGTTTATTATATGATCTTTAACATTGTCATTTCTAGGTCATGCATTGTCAATAGCAATGCTTTCTACATGATACTTAAATTCTAACTCTATTTATTTTCTTGATAAAACTCCTTGTGAACGTTTGACCATTCTGCGCTATATTCCAAATTCTCCATTTAGAGCATTTTTTGTTTTACTCTATTCTTTATCAAGTACTATTGGTAGGAGTTTTTCAACTACGTCCTTTCTTGTTGGACCGCTATAGCCTGGTCTCAACATTAACATAAGTTTTTAGACTCTGACTTGTTCTAAATACATAATATGACAATAAGCCAGAATTAGCATTTTTATGTAAAAGGACCATTATTATTTATATTTTCTGATTTTTTCAGATAAATCTGAATTTTATTTTTTTCAGATACTGATGATGATACTGAGAGTTGCTTTGTAACATCAAATTGACTGTTGGGAGGAGCAGTTTGAAATTCTATTTCTTAAAAAAAAAACTAATTAAAAAAGTATTTTATTATTATTAAGTGTACTTTACATCACCTGTATTGTTGTCATGACAACATTTATTTAAGTGTACTTTCATTCATTTTATTACTATTAAGTGTACTTTACACAATCTGTTTTGTTTTCATGACAACATTTATTTAAGTGTATTTTCCGATTTCTTATTCCATATATTTAAGTGTACAGACCATGCAGACAGTGTACAGACCATGCAGACAGTGTACAGACCATGCAGACAGTGTACAGACCATGCAGACAGTGTACAGACCATGCAGACAGTGTGCAGTTCTTTATCATACTACATCTTGCTTTACATCCTTTGCCACTTTTTGTTTTAAGCGTCTCAAATTTAGTCCATACTGGGTTAAATTTTAGATAGATGGTTAAATCTACATCCAGACCTTTTGTGTTTTTTTTTTTAGTATGTTTTAAATATTTTTGCTACAGGTAAAATATAGCAAGAGTTTTAAACCATTTTAAAGTACCATTCTTTATTTTTGACAAACAGGAGCAATATTTAAAAATATATTTAAAAAAAAACAACTTAATACCATACAAACATAACATAATAAAATCCGGAAAAACTTTATACAATGGCAGAGAGAATATGGTTTTGCTTTATGGAAGAATAATGTTAAAAGAAATGATTGTAGAATCCTGCGTATGCTTCTGGCCTGTTAGGCCAATGCATTATGCAGAAAAAACTAAATTAACCAATTTAATGTTACTTTAAAATACGTTAAAAATTCATCAATAAAATCTTTCTTTGATATAAATAAAAAATTATTTCTTTGATATAAATAAAATTTTTTTTTGATTTAAATCTTTGATTTAAATCAAAAAAATTTTGTCAATACTGATATTATCTTTGTTGGCTGTTTTACCTGTAGTTTTATTACTTTTAAATCAACATAATTTCAGCCGGCTACAAGTCGGTACTAGGATAATACTGATGTCATTTTTCAGGCTCACTGCTTCACCATCACTTACTTGCGTAAAAAATCACTCACTTTATAGTGTAAAGTGAGAAGAACTGCAACAACTGCTTTCTTCATATCATATATATTGGTATTTTCTTCATAGCATATATACTATTATTTTATACAATGTAGTATTTTTTACAAACACAATTACTTTCTTCATTGCATATATATTGAGATTTTTCCTGATAGCCATGCCATAATGATTTTGCATGGTGTTTATCATTTTGTCTGTTAGCCTTCCTTTATCGCCTTCAATTCCTTTACCATTTTTAAGTTTTTTCACTTTTTAATTAGCTTTATCACCTTAATTTTTGTCTCAACACGTCTTTGATATTACACATTTTCCTTTTCACACATTTTTTTTTTCTTTTAAATTACAAAATTTTACAGCTTTAAAGCTCATAGTTAAATAACGAGAACAATATTCCAAGTTGTATTTTTACCGTTTCACTGATTAAATGAAAAATGAAACCCATTTCTATAAAGTTGAAGTTTACCAAACTAAGAAAAAGAAGAAAATCACTTGAAGAAAAATTGAGCAATTATTTTTAGTTTCGAAAAAGTACTTTTAATAATGTAAGTAGTATATTTAATTACATTATGACTAGAGTTCTAGTTAAAAAAATAAAAAAATTCATTACAAAAAAGATTAAAACTAACTCTTTAAAGTATGTGATACTTTTGCATTTTTTTGGATTATTTGTTACATTATATTATTGCATTGAACAAAAAAAAATATTTACATAAAAGCAAAAATTATATTTTCGGCCACTTATTTCAATGGAATTTTTTTACTGGACTACGTCGATAGCAAATCGTAATAGAATGTTTAAAGTTGAATATGAATGAATAAAGTTGAATTTTTTTCAATAGATTACTAAAAATCAAATTTTTTAAGAATTAAGACTAAAACAAATAATGAGAGAGAAAATAATAGAAAAAACTATAAAGCCAGTCGCCAGTGAGTTCCCACCGGGTATAGTCGATATAATACTTTAACCTATATATTACTTTATACAATATAGTACTTAAACGCTCAATAGATACAGTACTTTAACGCTTTAACCTGTTCTAAATGTTAAAAAAGATTTTAAAAGATTTTCATAGAAATAAAAAAAAGATTTGTAAGTGGGATTAAAGTCAGCAGTTGAGCAGCTGTATATGTAAAGAATATAACAATGGCCCAAGAATCAAAAGATCCGAGATGCTGGCCTATTAGCGGCATCGGTAATGATGGCGGCGTGAACTTCCTTGTTAATAAAGTAAAAAAATTAAATCCCATGATGTCAAACCCATATTACGTTACTCTAAGTTATTAGATTGATTCAGAAAAGTTTAATTTTTAAGTTATTAGATTGATTCAGAAAAGTTATTTAAAAATTAAACTTTTGAATAATTTAAGTTTTCTAATAAGACCTCGTTTATATTAACATCAAGTTTTATTTTAGTTACGTTAATTTAAAAAACTTCATAAAATACCGATAAAAACAACATTGGAAGGGTAATAAAAAAGTTGTTAATTGCTGCTTTCTTCTTCTTTTTATCCTAAAAATATAAAAATCGCTTAAAATAAAAAGTATTTTCTTGCCAATACGATAGGGGTATAACTTTAAAACTAAATTTTTATGTTATCATTATAGTATATCTTATGAATGTTTTACAACCTTTAGGAAGTTCTTGTTTTATTTATAAATACTCTAATTTTTATTTCATTTACATGTTACTGTTTATAAATCGAGAAAATTATCTTGTTCAATCTGCACTTTTTTGAGTTTCGAGATAAAATGAATTAAAAAATAAAAGCTTCAGGAGAAAGGCATATAAAAAGATTTTTGCTACTTGGTTTTCTCTGCAATTTTTTTACTTATAACTCTGCATCCGTTTTTCAAAACGCCACACAGTGCCTTAAAGAGGTCAGAAAACGGCCAAAACTATTTTTCCTAAACAATTTTTATTTTAAATTTTATTTATACCAATTTTTCAATTTTTATTTATACCAATTTTTCAAAACAATTTTTATATTAAATTTTTTATTTTTTCCGTGCCTTAAATAACCTTAGTTAAACTGAAAATAGTAGGTATATAAGTATAATGATAGCTTGATGTTTACGGACATTAAGGACAACGGGGCAAGTTTGGGCAACTGAATTATTTAGGAAGTCATTTAAATTGCTTCTGACAATCATAAAAATATTTAGGAAGGATAGGCACTTGTAAGCAATTTGAGATAATGTCTTACAAATTTTTAAAAAAATGACTTAAATTAAATAACTTTTGTGGTTTTTTATTATGAAAAAATTAAATCATAAAATTAAAAAACATCCCAATTTTATTTTGGATCGGTGCTCATTATAAACCTTTACAAATCATAAAATTATGCTTCTTTTGGTATTTCAGTCTGTAATATTAACTGTATATAAAAAGTTTGTAATAATAATTTGACTATGTATAAAAAGGGGCAAGTACGGCAATTAAAATATCTCATAAACTACGCATCACATGACAAAACATCTAATGGATGAAAGTCAGGGAATTATAATGTTAACACAATGCGCAACAAAATATTGTTGGAAAGCAGTTGAGTAAGATACATTGGTGCTTTTTCCATTTTCGACCAAAAAAGTAAATAAAAAAAGTTTTAAAAAGCTATTTTTCGCTTTAATGTTTATAAATTTTTTTATCTGACATCACTTAAGTTAACAATTTTGGACTTTCGATTAAAACCCGTTTTTTCATAAGTCTTACTGTTCTCTTTAAAACTTAATTTGTCAGTGACACTGTGTCACCTAGTCTGTTAAGGGTAAGTTGAGCAGCTTTGAAAAAAATTAATAAAACTGAACTTTTGAACGCAAATAAACGACTTTGATAAAAAATAATTTAAGATGCATTATTATTAAGAATTTTTAAAATTAGTAATTTTTAAATCGAGCTTCGAAGTTCAAGATAATTGTATAAAATAATATTTTTATATTTTATGACGCTTTCTTACTATTTAATTTTTTCGCTTCTCATACTTACGTCATTAAAGTGTATAAAATAAAATGTTTATAAATTAAACACACGCTTACGTTAGTGAAAGTTTTATTGACGATTCACCCAAGTTTCATACCATGCATATTCATTCATTTGTTGATTGCTCAACTTACCCTACACTATTGCTCAACTTATCCTGATGGGGCAGATTAAGCAGCTCCGCAAACTTTAGGCATTATTTTTTTTTTTTTTAACTTCACTTTTTTTCTTAACAAATTTTAGCAGGTTAAATTATCTCTCAAATAGTGAAAAAATTATGTAAATCTGACGCACCATGAGATCTATTAAGTTTAGTAAAAGTTGCTCAACTAGTCCCGCTCTACCCTACCTAGACACATATTAGGGGGAATTTAAGTACGTTAAGAAAGAAAACCGATTCATTTTTATTTAATTTACTGTAAACTACAGCCATTTCAATAGTTTAGAGTGATTTTGGCCGTTTTTTATCTTTCTGAGTCACTGTGCGCCGTAAGATGCTTTCTTTCGTATTTGGAGAAAAACGAAATTAAAAAAGAATAAATTAGGAGACACTTATTGTAAAACGTTTTTTGAGACTAATTATTTTTATAAATTTTTAAATATTTTTTCAAAAATATTTATCCGTTTGTTGCCATCTAAATTAGCTTGTATTGTAAAAAAGTCAAACTTGATTTTTTTTTACCTTAAAGCGTTTTGAATGGCTGCAGAATCAATAACCCAAATTTTTTTAAAAGTGGAGATAAAACAAGAGAATTCTACCCTCACGCAATGTATTTTTTGTATATGCTAAACTACTCAATACAAATAAATAAATCAGACTAATTATAATTTAGTTACAGTGTAATTGGCAAAATATGTTCTGATTTAGTAATATAATTGTTATATTATATTTTATTGTGGTTTCAACTTCTTAAAATATTTTTAGTTTTAATTTATAATTTTAAATATAAAAAAATTAATAAGAATTAAAGTTAAAAGCAACACTTAATTTACAGTTACTTTGTTGTTTAAAGAAAAGATGTTTAAAAAAGCGCTATTTAAAAACAAATTTGTCGAATTCTTTACAAATAAAGTATTAAAATGGTTTTTTTGTCCAATCAAAATACTTAAAAAAAATACTTGCGAATCAAAACACTTTTGATTTCTCGTTAACAAATAAATATCACTTTCGTTCAAATGACAACAAAATTAAAAAAACAAATTTGTGTTAATTTATGTTATTAAATGTAATTAAAGAGTGAGCTGCATAAAAAAAAAATGAAAGAATACAAAATTTCCGTCACTGATGATATTAATAATGTTCAAAATAAATCAATCGTTAAAGAAAGAGAATCTTGGGGAAACAAAATTGAATTTTTTCTTGCTATTCTAAGCTATGCTGTTGGATTAGGAAATGTTTGGAGATTCCCATACCTAGTTCAAAAAAATGGCGGAGGTGACTTTTTTTCTCTGTCTATATTAGTAATATCCATAGCAACAAAACATAGTAAATCACAACAGTGGTTATGCATAAACTAATGATATTAGTTTCAGCAAAAAAAAGTTTGTTAAGTTCAACTTTTTTTTATTAATTGGTTGTATTAAAAGGTTTTACAAAATGTAATTAAAATTATAAAATCATAGCCAATATAAATTGGAAAGTTATATTTGCGGTAAATAAGCTGAAAGTAAAGCATAAAATAAGAAAACGATTACAGCTTTTTTTGTGTTAATTAATTTAGCTCGTCTGTTACCGTGAATTTCATTTATGCAAGATTTAAGGAATTATTACACAACTAAGAGACCTGCATTTATTGAGTTAATCTTTTCTTTTCTTTTTTTTTTTTTTTTTTTTGTATTAAATAATAATCAGTAAATAGCATTTCCCATTTGTATCGTTGTTTAGGTCGACAGGATTGTTTTTTTTTTTGCTTTTTTTTATTGCGATAAAAAAGTAAAAATCGTTGTATTTTCATAGAACATTGCAGATGTTTTATCATGTTTAAAAGTTTGTTTTAGTACGGTTGTTTATAGGCTTAAGTGTTTGTTCAGTATGGATATTTAGTAAACAATCATACTGAAGTTCAGTACCATGTATTGTGATTTATTATCTTTTGTGATTTTTTATGGTCTTTTAATTTATATGGTTTTAATTTATATGAAATATTAGTAAAAACATTTTTTTCACAATACTCCAGAAACATAATAAACCACTTCAAACATGTTATTTGATTTTTTTTGATACACTTATGATTTGACCCTTGAGATGAGGAATGCGGCAAACCTCAAAAAACAAAAAAAATAAGCCAAATTGTTTTAAAAGAATTTGACTGCGGTATTTTTTTGTTTTTTCCTAAAATGTTCTAAAATCCCGCAAAATAGATTATTTTAAGAGTTTTAGGTTATTAAAAAAATTTTTTTTTTGCGAGTTTTTATAAAGTAAATAGCCCAAACTACGATGCATTATCTATGTGCTATCTTTTTAGCGCGACTACTAAATTTACTTTTATTTACTTCGGTTCTTCTACAAACACACATTCTGTATTCACTTTTTGGTTCGTTGAAGCGGATTACGATGCTCTTTAGTGAGTTGAACTTATCTTTGCGGACCTTGGTATGTGGCCTCTATATGCCAATTAGCCAAAGGAGGATAAACCACAATACCTATACAAAAACTTCCTAATTAGCAAATTTTTAAATATTATTATTGTTTTGTTTTTGAATTTTTTGATTTTTTTCTTTTAATAATATTATTATTTTGTATATCAAACGTAATTTTTTTTTAATGTTTTGCAGTCCTTAATCTGTTTATTTTTTTGTTTGTTTGATTTTATTTAGGAATAGAGACATTTCATATTAGGATAAATTGTCCCCAACTCCAAATATGGAGTTAGTTAACGCTTTAGTTTGACAAAATTATAAATATTTTTATAACAGTTGTTAAGTCATTAATTCTGAGTTTAGTTGGACTAATTGTATAAAAATACAACCCATACAAAAAAACAAATCCTTAAAGAAACATTTCTAACTGTAAATTGATTAACGAAGCCTGCGTAGAAGCCAAAGTAATTTTACCATATTAAAGAAGTCAGCAATGTATTAATGTGTATTTTGTTATTCTAGTATTATTTTGATGAAAGGTTTAAAAAATTTTTGGACTAGTCGATAATTCAACCATTGTTACTTTCAATATTAATTTGGTTAAACAATTTATTATAATTAAATCGTCCATCAACTAAAAATAAACAAATTCTAACTAATAATTAAATAGAAGCGACATAACTTAAAAAAATCAAATGAGACAATAAATGCCCATCCTATGCTAGGGTCTTAATACAAACCCTAAATATAATGATTGATACGACTAAATATATAATGATTGATCCAACTGAATATATAATGATTGATCCAACTGAATATATAATGATTGATCCAACTGAATATATAATGATTGATGCAACTAATTTTTTATTCTTATTATTCATTTATAAAAATGTTAAATTTTTTTGCTTTTCTAACGGTCCACTAGACAAATACTTAAATCTGTTATACATATGTTATACTCTGATAAAATATCACAGTTAAAACTTCGTTAAGTATTTGGAAATGAGAGCATTCCGAATGATTGTTATTAGAACCAGAAATTTTGCGAGGATAACGCATAACATTACATTATGCATTACATTTCGCATTTTTAATTGTTTTCATTACAATTATTTTAAATATTTAAAAAAGATTTTCTTTGTATAAGAGATATATAAGAAATTCTAAAAATTCAAGTTCAGTTAACAAAGTTTTTATTTTGTTTTTTATTAGGGTGAATTGAATGCCATATAATTGGATTTTTACTGTAGGGGAAAGTCGGGTAGTCCCGGACATTTAAGGTAAAATAGATTATACACATGTACTGACAGAAAACAAAAAGTCAAAAGATTTTTTAACATTTATCTATCAAGTTAGAAACAAATTTAATAGATAAATGAAAAAAATAATTATTGTGTCTCTTAATACTATAAAAGCATAAAAGAATTATGTTAGAATAAAAGCATGTTTCAAAATTGGTGAATAGCCCCGGACACATAGTTTAAGCATGATTTTACCTCTTTTTTTACCCGTGTGACACAAATATAATATATATAAAGTTAGCATTAGACTGTTCTGAACACATTTTTAAAAAAATCGCTTTTAGAAATTACCTCTGATATATAAGGAGTGAGAATGAAAATGAAATCATTTAGAAATATAAACATTAGTTTTTTACTAATGAAAATAAACACTTTAAAAACACTTTTTTCAAATCTAAGATTTTTTTTATTGGAATTAAATGAATTACTATTTTGGGTTTGTGTAATATATTAAATGTATTATTATTTATATAAAAAAGCTGCTTATTTTTAAAATGTAAATGGATTAAGATGTTCGGAACTACCCTCCAAACATGTGTCCGATACTACCTGATCATACCTCATTCACAAATACTTTTTTTTTTTAAATAAATATTGTAAATAAAAATCTTTAATCAATAAAAAGTTGTTAGTTTACATAAAAATTAGGTATGCAAATATTATTTAAAATTACATAGCTTCTTAAGTTTAAGCTGTGCATCAAGTGTCTGGAGTTACTCACCGTCCGGGCCTACCCAACGACACGGATTTTGAAGTGAGGTGGGGGGGAGGGCACAGTGGTCAATTTTATAAAAAGTCTCCTTTATCTAAAATTTCCTAACAAAAAGTTAAAAAAAAAGGGGGGGGGGGCACGTGCCCCCTGGTGTCGTCAGCTTTGTTAAAAGTATATATGACCAACAAAACCTTTCATTTTTAACATACCTAATAATTTTAATTACTAATATATTTTTTTTCTATTACCAGTTTACCGACTTTATAAAAAAAATACATACTTCGTTGACTGTAAAAGTTAGGACTTTTAAAACATAAAACGTAATATAAATATAAAAATAAAATTTATAACTGGGAAATAAGTAATTTTTTACTTAATTTTTTCTTCTTTTAATATAAAAAATCTCGAACTATTTAGGTAGTTTTTTTTTAGCCATAGTTTTATATACTTTGCAGTTTTGTTTTGCTCTGTTTTCAATTCTGTTTGCAAACAAAAAAAATAAAACAAACTTCTTGAATCAATCCATCAATTTATTTTTACAAAAAATTTTTCAAACCAAGGTCATTTAAAAACTAATCTTAGATAAATACTATCACAAAGATTGAAAAGGTTGAGAGCTTTTTATAAAGTCGATCTTCAAGCGATTTTGCTAATAAGCAGGAAACAAACTCAAAAACTAATTAAACATTTAAAGACATTCGTGTTTGCGGGCAACGGGTTTGCGTGTTGCGGGACATTCGTGTTTGCGGGCAACGGGTTATAAAGAAAACGTCAATAATCACAAGTTAATAAAAGACTGTTGATCTTAAACTTTTAAGAAACTTCGGTTGGAATTTTATAAACAAATTAATAATATAGTCTCTGTAAATCAATAATTATTGTTAATTAAACGACGTATGTATTGTCCGTTGAAGAATATTCGTTAAAAATATTCACTTAAATTATTCGTAGCGAACGTTCGTATACGAATGATCGTTAAACAAATAAACGAGAACGACTAAAGAGCAAAACATTGTTTAATGAAATAGAGGATAGAATAAAATTGTTATGAAAGTTTTTATTCTTTTGCTTCTGATTATTTATTGAATTACCATTTTGGAAATATTTTTTTGATAATTATGTAGAGAATCTTTTTTTGAATAAGATGATATATAGTTTTACAACATACAAAAGAAACAATTTTTTTAAAAAATTTCAAATTTTTTGGCCGCATAAAAAAAATTTTCTTTTCTTGTTTTGAAAAATGGACATAAAACTCTCGGAAGTGAAATTTGTTGCAACACCGGTCATGAATTCTTTTTCAAAATGAAGTTTGGGATTTCCGGTAAAAAGCTAGAAGTTAATAAGGGAAACAATAAACTGAGGTTATGATATGAAATACACTAGTTGTCAACTTTGTAAATGTGGTTTTTATGAATTAATAACACCTAAATTGACCAATGAATCTCTATAAATTCTTCGTATAACCTTTAAATCTATTATGATAAAATCTATTCAAATATAAAATATGCCTCAAAAATACTTGCAAGCAAAGGAAGTAAAAAAACCATACACTGAAAAGCAAATCGTGCTTACGCAATTTGCTCTTCGGTATATGTTATACGTGTACTTCGGTATATGTATTACACCATCATCTCAACCTGAACTATCGTCATCTCAACCATCAGAATCTATGTCAGTGCCACCGCAACCAGCACCAATGACAACATTATTTCATTATCTCAATGACAACATTATCTCAGAATTTTACAATCTACATAAAATATTTTTTTTATTTAATCGTTCTTTTAATCATCGTTCTCTATTTTGTATGACATGGGTTTGATTAGAATTCCTTTTGTTTTGTTATTCGATTATTAGAAGCATAATTTTTGTTTCTTTAGAAAAAGAGTCGGCTAAGTTGAGATTTTGCAAGTACTTTCATATATATTTTTGTCTGAAATTGATGAACAAAACAATTCAAAATAAGCGTTCATTGAAATTTTTGAATATATCTATCTCAAATGTTGCTCAAAAGAAAAAAAGTAAAGTTTTGGAATTTGGCTAACAGAAAATACCTTCAGCACATAAGACAACAACTAGACCTACAGGGTTGAGGCAGTTTTTTATGGTGTTTAAGAAAGATAACTATCAGGCATGAAAAAACTCTCAAACTCTAAATATTAGGACAATAAGTTACTGAATTTTATGTCTTTTCTATTCTAAACTGAAATTTATAATAATCGTCAGATTTCAAATTTTATCCAATGATATTTTCGCATTCAAATGACCGCGTAAAGTTTTTAAATGAGGGGGGAAATAAACTTTACTCGATCATAGCTTTTAAACACTAAAGTACCATTAGATAAAATTTAAAATCTGTCGATGAACATCCATTTCTAAAAGTTACCTATTTTAAAAAGCTTATATGGTATTTGTATTAAGTATGAACTGAGTAGTTATTTAGATTTTATATTAGAATAAATTAAAATCAATCCAGTTTATTAAAGTGTGAAAAGAGAATTAGGCGAGAGACTTAATAAAATACAGAATTTTTTATTGGTAAAATAGTTAAACAATTGTTTGTTCTTTACAAAATTCAAATGAGTCATAAGTGAAGTACTATTACGGTAATTGCTCAAATTTTTTTGGTATAATTTATGACTTTAGTTTTCAAAAATCAATATCATACCACTTTATACAACGAAACTTATACAATGCTCATAAATTTTGCAATACAGTGTTTTTTCATTCATTAAATAAAAAATTTAATTCTCATTCATTCTATTAAATTAAACAAAGCTAATTCTCATTCATTCTGTGAAATCAAATATTTTTGATGTTAAGGATGTTCTTTATATTATGGAAAATTTTGAAAAAATTGCTTTTAAATATTTATATATAAAAAATAAACAAAAGTAGACAACTCTCTATCATTTACATTGTTACTGTATTTTATAACAGAAATGTTCCTTCAAATAATTTTTTTCTGTTTGACTTTTATTTTTAACTTAATATGAAGTAATTTAGGAGCAATTACTGAAATTATTTGATTAACAGTTGAAAAACCTGAAAGGTAATACTTTTAAAATGGTATTCTAAATAGGAGAATGAGCACAATTCTTTAAATAAATCACCTAAAAACAATTTTTTAAATTATTTCAGTGTTAGAATTAAGAACAGGGGCGGATCCAGCATTTTTTGGTCTTTAATATAACTAACTTCCAAGCATAGTACAAACTCCTAATATTTATATGTTTATACTTATGTCAAATAAGGATGCTTTGCAAAAAATTGCAATGGTTGGAGCCTGGGAACAAAAAAGCCCAAAAATTTTTGCCCCTGCTCCAAACATAAAAGTAACAAGTTGATAAAATATTTTTTTTACTATTCTCATCAGACTTATATTCATCGATAAATTTCCACACTACAATATCTCAGCGTTCAAAAATTATGACCATATAAAAATTGTTACCCCCCCCCCCCCCATAATTTTTGAACGCTGAGATATTATACTATAAAATTTAAAGTTTATCGATGAATATAAATCTAGTTGAGAACAGCAATAAAAATATTTAATTAATTTGGTGTTCTCACATTGAAGGTAGGGAGGAAGGGGCAAAAAATTTGGGGTTTTCTTGTTCCCAGGCTCCAATCGTCGTAGTTTTTTGCAAAGCATTCTTATTTAAAATAAAATAGTATAAGTATAAATAATTGGAGTTTGCTCCATGTCTTGAAGTTAGCTATCTCAAAGACCAAAAACTGCTGGATCCACCCCTAAATAAGAAACAGTAATTTGTGAAGAGTTTTTTCGCAAAAAAAACAAGATTTTTTTTCTTTTTTAAACTTAAGGCCCACATTTAGTTTTTCTGTCGAATATATATATATATATATATATATATATATATATATATATATATATATATATATATATATATATATATATATATATATTTGAATGTAGACATAATTAAAGAGAGTATGTAAATTCTTAAGCTGAAGACGCTGGGCACAACAATCCAGCGAAAATTTAAAAAAAAAAAAATATATAGTATCGAGAGAAATTCGTATTTATTGATGTTTATAAAATAATAATATATATATATATATATATATATATATATATATATATATATATATATGTATTTTTCAAAGTAATTTTTTTTCTGTTTGTAACATCGTAGGTGCGTTTCTTATTCCCTACTTATTGACTTTGATTACAATGGGTATTCCAATATTTTTTTTGGAGTTGGGTGTAGGCCAACGTCTTCAAAAAGGACCTTTACATGCTTGGAATCATTTGTCGCCGTATTTTGCCGGAATTGGTTTGGCATCCGTTATGGTTGCGTTTTTAGTTAGTTCTTATTACAATATGATTATCGGATGGTGTTTTTACTATTTATTTATTTCATTTCAAAAGAACGTCCCGTATGCCAAATGTCCTGTTACAACAGATCAATTTGGAAATAAGACTTTAGTAGAAGAATGCAGTAAATCATCTCCAACTACATATTTTTGGTACCGTGTTGTACTTAATTCAAGTGATAGTATAGAGGATAGCGGTATTTTTAATTGGAAATTGTGTTTATGTTTATTGCTTGCATGGGTTGTAGTGTATCTTACTTCATTCAAAGGAACATCATCTATGGGCAAGGTAAAGTTAAAATATGAAAGAAAAATTTCAACTCTTTTTAATTTTAATGTTTTAAATACATTTAATTATTGTTTAGACGGTCTATTTCACTTCTCTGTTTCCGTACGTAGTATTAACAGCGTTTTTTATACGCATGGTTATGTTGAAAGGCTCTTACACAGGGATTAAGCATATGTTTACTCCTAAGGTATTTACTACTATTAAATAAAATAAGTGCATCTTTGTAGTATTTAAAAATCGTTTTTGTTTAATGAGCATTAAAAGCATTAAAATGTTATTTAAATTTTTTTTTTTTACTGTGTTAACTCCTCCAAGGCTGCAGGAGGGGGGGGGGGAGAGTTGCTGTTTGTTTTTACTAATTATATCTTTTATTATAAAATAAGTTTCTGATTTTACTTCTGCAGTTTGAAAAACTCAAAAATGCCGAAATTTGGCTTGATGGAGCTTCACAAATCTTTTATTCGCTGGGACTTGGTTTTGGAGGTTTGATATCAATGTCAAGTTACAATCATATTAATAATAATATAATGAGAGATACAATAATGGTTTCCATCATTGATTGCGGAACATCAATTTTTGCTGGAACTGTCATTTTTGGAATCTTGGGTTATAAGGTTAAAATGGAAAATTATTTACTTTTTTAGTCATTTGGAAATAGTAAATTTAAAAGATGTTGACGTTTTTTTAATTTAGGCCACATTTAATTACGAACTATGTTTAAAAGAGAACTTAAAACATGGCACAAATAGAACCTGCGACCTAAAAGAATTTTTAGATCAGGTTAGTACCTTTTTTTTAATTCAGTGTTTTTTTCAATTTATGACATTTTTTCTACCTTTTGGTGATTAAAATTTAAAAATCCTCATCAAGGTAGCGGAAGGTCCTGGTTTAACGTTTATTGCATTTACAGAAGCAATGTCAACAATGAGTGGGACACCATTTTGGAGCGTCTTATTTTTTATAATGTTACTTACGTTGGGGATAGGAACAATGATTGGATCTGTTGAAGGAGTGAGAACCACTCTTATTGATTTGAAGTTTATTTCATTAAGAAAAGAATTGGTTCATTGTAAGTTTTATTTAAAAGTTTAGCTGTATTTTCTACACTTAACTTGTTTTTTATATTTTTGGCAGCAGGTTAACTCTTTAACTGCTTTTTTTATTAACATTCTCATATCCTTATATATATTTTTTTTCTATATCGTTTTACGATACAAATAGTTGTACTTATTTTAGTAATTTTATGTTCGATCTTGTTTTGTTTGGGACTGCTGTTTTGTCAAGGATCTGGTATCTATTGGTTACAGATGTTTGACACTTATTCTGCGAGTGTATCCTTGCTAGTGATTGCATTGCTTGAATCTTTTATTGTTGTTTATGTCTATGGAATTAAAAAGTAAGTTAAATTATAATTATTACTTAGGTTATTGTTAAAGTTTTTGTTTTTAGTATAAACCTAGTAAACATCAAATTAATCATAAAATAGTTTTGGTACTATAATATGTAACAGGAACGACAAATTAAGATAACGTTTTCAAATGGATTCAAAACGCATTTAACAATCTTTAGTTTATCAATTTAGATATTTTTACAGAAATATCAAAATAAAAAAAATTTAAAAATAACGCATTCTGTGTGGAGTAGAGGGTAGGAAGGCAGTAGGGGGTAGAAAGACTAGAAGAATTTATTTAAGCGTCGTTTTGTCGTTCCGTGTTATTGAAATAATAAACATGAAGCGAGAATGCAAGTTAAATTTTTTAAGGGCATTCAAAATTTTTAAAGTATTTTTGCTGATTATATAGTCAATATTTTGGTTAAAAATATCTTATTACCTAGGTTATGAACTTTATAAATCTAATAATATTATAAATGTTTCACATTTAATCAACAATATTACAATTTCGTCGCTGCAAAACAAGACTATTTTTACTGATCTGAGAAAAAAGTATTTAAAATTTCACAAATTTCATGTTTCACTGCGTTCGATTTTCTTAAATCAAACCAAATAGTTTTTAAAATACTTATAGAAAATGTTATTATTTTTCATAATATAACAAATAAAAAATAAAAAATTCAAGCTTTGAGAAGCATTAATGCAAATGGACTTAAGATAATCTTAAAACTATATAAAATATGACAAAATTCTATAAATTAAATTGCCGCTGCAAAACAAGACCATCTTAAGTCCGTTTTGGCTGTTCTGAGAAAAAGTTTTAAATTTAATCACTGCTTTTGATTTTTTTGACAAATCTACTTGCTTTCAGTTATTTATTATATGTATTAAGTATTTTAAACCAAAAAAGTTTTTTTTGCCAAAAATGGACTTAAGATTTTTGTTTTGCAGCAACGATGCCTCTTAATTATTATTTTTGAACATAAGATATTTGACTTTTACTCAAAGTTGTAAAAGTTGAATCAATTTCCATACTTTGTGAGATGGCTTTTGTGCACCCATATTTTAAACCAAAAAAGTCAATTTTGCCAAAAATGGAGTTTTGCTTCGCAGCGACGATTTATCCACTTTCCCTCGCATACCCACTTTGCCTCGCATTTTTCTGATTCAATATTTACAAGACTGAATTTAATAGAGTGTGTATTTTTGTGTTTAAATAAGATTTAACAATCTTATTAAAAATTGCTACTCAAAAACATTTTACGCAATTTTGCTAATATTTTTGTCAGAAAAAATTAAAGTTATCTTTCTTATTTTATATACAGCTTTGAAGACGATATTGAGTTTATGTTAGGAAAACGACCAAATTTTTTTTGGAAATTTGGATGGTGTGTTACAGCACCTCTGCTAATTGTTTCTATTTTGATCGCTTCATTGTATGGATTATTTTCAAAAACAATTACGTACAATTCGTGGAACAGCTTTCAAGTAATTAACTTTTATTTGATTTCTAAGTAACGATTTTATAAGTTATAATAAGCTATATTCTAAAATTTTCCATTATTTTTAAATAAATATGTTATAGTCAACTAATATTATATAGTCAACTAATAAGGTAAAAAAACCTTAAAAGTGGTAAACCAAAACCAAAACTTATCCAAAACTTGAAAAACGTAAATTAAATTATATCAAATGTACGTAAGTTTATATACATGTAATACGGCATATACCTGTAATATGTATGTAATCTGACTTTACAGTTTTTGTTTTTGCGCTGTACTTTAATTAAACTTTAAGCTTTAATTATATTTTTTAGTTTAAAGTTGAGAAGAAATCTTACCCAAGCTGGGGAATTGCCTTCAGTTTTTTTCTGTTGTTTGTTTCGGTAGTAATTGTCCCGTTAACCATGCTCTTTGTTAAACTTGGATGGTTTAAAATCAAGAAAAAAGTTGACTGGAATAATGAAGATTTTGATATGTCATCAAATCCTGTTAAGCCTTTAATAAAATCGAAAGATGAAGAATAGAGACTTATAGATTTTATTACATTCTTTAAAAATATTTTTACAAATTTTTCATGTACCGAGAGTAAAATATATAGAACTATTTATGCAGTTATAATAAAAAAAACAAAATGTTATTATATTTATTTAGGGATTATCAATGCATGTACACTAATATGGGAGGCAAATTTTATAATAACTAGTATTTTACCGTAGCTTTAAAAAAGATGTTATTAAAAGAGACATCTTCGATCACTTTACTTTTTTTGTTTGTAACATAAGCATCAAAATAATTCTACATCTAAAACATGGCCTTTATCAACGCGTTTTTACAGGTTTTTATTAGGTTTAAACCTAATAAAAACGTTCAAAGAACGTTTAAAAAACGTACCGTGCTCACTGGGTATATACATATACATATATTTATATATATATATATATATATATATATATATATATATATATATATATATATATATATATATATATATATATATATATATATATATATATATATATATATATATATATATATATATATATATATATATATATTATATCAACTAAAACATTTTTATTAATTTATATTAAACAAAAAAAATATTCTTTATGTCAATCTTACATATAAAGATTTTCATTCAGCCTTGGTTCTGCAAAAATACTAAAAGAGCTATAGATCAGTTAAAATATTATATACAATGCAAACCAACCTCAATTATCAATTAAAATTTGGAGTGTCTATTCGCACATTCATTGCAAATAGACTATATCTAGAGGGAAGGGGGCACATTTGGACGCTTTTTAAAAAAGATACCACAGTTTTTGTACTAATTAACATAAAGTTGAAATTTTTGCTAAGAGAGATTACTTAGTTATCAATTCTTTAGCAATTATCTTTTTCAAATAGAGAAAAGCAAAGCCCAGCTAGTTCAAATAAATTATAGTTGCTTTTTTTTCTTAAAAACAAACTACTCATAGTCTAAAATCACCCGAGAAGAAGGGGTAGATTTGGACGGCATTAGATCAGTTTAGGAAATATAATAAAAATCAAAACACGTTTCCTAAAGTTTTTTATTGAGCAGTAATTATAAACAATAATAACTAATTACAGTAATTACAAACATCAGCAGAATTAAGAGAATTATCACCAATAACAGAATTATTCTTATAAATATTTCAGACCATTAAATAATTTTCATGTGTATTATATTTAAATAAACTAAAATGAAAACACTAATCAATCACTTATCAATATCATAAACATAAAAATACTAACTTTAAAAATAACAAAGTAAAGAGTATGAATGGATTGAGATAAACATAAATAAAAGTTTTCTTGTAACCTAATTGAAAAAATAAAGTTCATAACATTTAACCAAGCTTAAATGTAGAAATAAAATACTTGGCGGAAAAGTTATCACTTTTTAACTTTTTGTTATTTCTAAACATTTTTATTCTGCAAGCTAATGTACTTTTGGAGAACTCAAATACAACTGCAGATTCTCTTAGTTTAATTGTTTTATTAAAAACATGTATTACTGCAATTTTAATTTTTCTTCTTTTATTTATCTTTCAAATTTCTTTTTTATAGTTGCCCAATATTTTTATCTTTGTTTAATTTTTAATAATTGAATTTGCTAAAAAGATTGTTAAGAGACGCAGTACGTCCAAATGTGTCCCATAAATACTGTCCAATGCTGACTCAACCCTGATTTTAGAACATATTTTTGTGAAAACTTTATGGAATATGTTCTAAATCACATAACTTAATAACAATATCTTATGTAGATTCACATAAGATATTGTTATTAAGTTATGTGATTATTATTAAGTTATGGGCTACATAAAATATTGGTGTTTCTGGTTTAAAATACTGCTGCTTATGAAAAATCTGACATACATTCTATATGTATGCACCTTTTTTATAGTATATATACAAGGTTTTATTTTAAAAAGTAGTCTTAAGTTATTTTTATTGAAAAAGAAAGTGCATACATACACAGCACAACAATAAAAATTAAAAACTTGGTCAAATAAAAGTAAAAAAATGATGATTTAAAATAGAAATCATGTTTTAATAAAGTGTTTTATAAAAAATAACTATTTTTTTGATCACTGCACTTTTATGGTAACATTCGTGCTACTTAGATCTTTTTGGGTATTTCTTTGATACTTCAGTAGAGGTAATAGTTTTATTTGTACATTTTTTTTTAGCTTGGTTTTTTTCCTCTCTGACTAACTCAAGTAACCGTCGTTTTACTTTCTCATTTGTAAGGACTTCTCCACATTTTGCTTGTACTCTCTTCTTTTTTTGTTTTTTAAATACTTTCTAAAGTAATATTTATGAAAAAACTGTTAAACTTTTAGTGAAATAAATTAGCATAAATCATAACATAACACAAAAAAAAATATTTTAACACCATATAGGTCTTATATAATTTTTTTTTTGACCTAGGTTTTATTTCATACAAATAAATAAACATGTTTCTTAATATAAACTTCAAAGATATAAACTTCAAACATAAGTGTTTAATAGTTCTAAAGAATTATTAACACAAAAATAGTTAGGTCTGATGAAACTAATAGGTTTATAATGCTACTAAAAACAACTTTGATAATATAATTACATATCATAATATCATATATACATAGACCCACTTTACCCCACCTGATTATATTTCAAATTTTAAACAAACCATGTGCGTTAGTGTCTTACAGGTATACTATCCTTAAAATATAGTAACTTAACTTTCAAAAAAAACATTTTTCATACCTTTATGCCTTATTTGAATATATTTTCTCTGAAGTTTAAAAACTTTATACCTAAAGCCATTATCAATATAACAGATAAATATGAACTAGACCCAGATTACCCCGTAGACCCACATTACCTCACCCTACCCTACTTTTCTTTATTTAAAGAAAACGATGAAATTTATTATACTTATTAAAAATATGAGTATTATATTTAATAATTAAATGAAAATAAAAAAACTAAATGTATAAAGCACACATTTTATTCAAAATATTAAATCTAATGAGGCATTAAAATTAAAAAAAACGTGCAAATAGACTCGCCCATTAAAATTTACGTGTTTTTAAGTTGAATATGTTGTTTGATCAGTTTGAATATGTTGTTTTAATAAAATATTGATGAACTGTTTTATTAAAGTTTAATAATGGTTTAAAAAGTTTCTAAAAATTATACTAAAAATGAATTTTCTAACACCAATAATAAATATGGTGAAAATAGATCCGATGAATACTTAATTTTCTACTGTATTTTTTAAGCATCTGCGTCTCAAAACGGTACAAAACAAAACGAGACAAAACGATAAAAAAATATTATTTTGATGAAACGAAACAAAATTTTCTTCTTTTGTAAAAAATTCGGTACAAATCGAAACAATAATTTATTTTTTTGTAAAAACCAGTACGAAACGAAATAAGGTTGAACTAAATAAAGTACGAAATAACCGGTGCGAAACAGAATAAGGTTAAACTTTTTAGTTAAACTTTCGTTTACGAAATATTAAGTTAGTAAGTATTAAACGCCCATTCCTTCTGGTTGAATGTTAAAGTTCATGTATTGCATGTTATTATTCATGTATTGGTGTGGGAATCGTAAAATATCTGTTTGGGGCGGGGGAATTGTGAAATGTTCAAAACCGATACGAAACGAAACAAAAATTTCTTGTTTCATAAAAATGCGGTACGAAACGAAACAAGATTTGTTTCGTTTTGTACCGCAGATTAGTATTTTTTCTTCTTTCGAAACAGATGCAAATTGCGAAATGAAAGTTATAAAGCCGTTATTATATATTTTTTTTACAATTTTGAAAAAATGACACAAAAGTAATAAGTCAAATAGAAGGTTGTCATGCTTTAAGGTGAATATAAGTTTTACAATTTGTGACTTTAGAATAATTGGGTTTTATCTCCCCTTTGAAATGTTGAGAGCGCCTTTTTTAAATGATGTCGTTCATTCTATTGTTGGAATGTTTTCCAACGTTTTGCAACAGGTAATTAATGAACTGAATACTTTGCCATTTCCATTCAGCACGTAACTAAACGAGAGCAAAGATGAATCACAATGTACCCAGCTTTTAGTGTTTGTACGTTATCTAAAAACACAAAGTATGAAAAAAGAGTTTTGGTTTTGCGACTCACTTTTGGGAACTAAAAAAGCAACAGATGTTTTTATTATGATAAAAAGTTCTTTGCAAAACATGACATTGATTGGAAAAATAAGCTTGACAGTTTGTGTATAGATAGAGCCGCTGCCATGTTTGGAAACACTCTAGCAAAGCTTGAAGTGTTTCCAAATGTTACGATAACTCATTACTTCTTACCGCGACATGCGTTAGCATCATGAAGTTTAGTTAATTTCTTGAAAGAAGTTATGACCACGTGAATTAAAATAATTAACTTCATAAGAGCCAGAGTTTTTAACTACAGGCTGTTTAAGAAACATTGTCACAAAATAAGATTTGACCACGAAGTACATAATGATGAAGATCCTATTAAAGATGAATTAATTAATACGAGATCCAAAGTAATATTGCGAGTTAAATTTTATGCAAAAGATACTTGGTTTTGGATAGTTTAGGACAAACTTACTCTCTCCTTGTTAAACAATTTCCATACAAATTCCGTTTACTACTAATTATGACTATGATGGTGGTGACCGTGCCAATGTTTTAAAATCTTTGAACAAAATGACACAATCTTTTGAATTTCTACTAATTTATTATTAAACTGATTTTCTACTAATTTATATATAAGTATATACTTTTTTCATTTTGATTCTAATTTTTTTTTCATTTCTGTTTCATCAATAAAGACTCATCAGAAAATGATTTTTCTGGCAATTTTTCTACACAATGATCCTTGGTTGGAAGTGAAACATTAATTCCCATTTTTTGGGAATTAATGTTTCACTTCCGAGTTAATTAAGCACACTTCTGAGTTAATTAAGTTTAGTTAAGCGTTAAAAATAAGTCTAACGTTTTAGCATTTGATTTAAAATGAGATTTGAAACGAAAAAACAAACACGGTTATTTTGAGAAATTTTTTCACCAAGGTATTCTATTCCTGTCCATTAGGATTATGACTAAAATATTTTTGCAAAATTTTATTTCTCCTGTGGTCACAAATGAAGAACTTTTGTGACCTAATTATTTATAAACTACTTTAGCAGTGACGATCCACGATTTTTCGGGGATTAAGATAGCTAACTTCCAGACATGGAGCAAACTTCAAACATTTGTATGTTTAAACTTATGTCAAATAATGAGGCTGTGCAAAAAATTGAGATGATCGGAGGTTAGGAACGAAAAGACCCTTTGACTTTTCAAGTTTCATAGTATTATCTTTTAGCGTTCGAAAATGACCATATAAAGTCTAAACCCCCTTCAATTTGAGGGGGTTACAAATTTTATATGGTCAGAATTACAGAACGCTGAGAGATGATACTATGAAACTTGAAATTTATCGATGAATATAAGTCTAATTGAGAATAGTACAAAACTTTTTTTTATCAAATTGTCGCCCCTCACGTTTGGGGTGGGGGTGATGAAGTCAAAGAGCTTTTTCGTTCCCAGCCTCAAATCATCGCAATTTTTTGCACAGCCCTATTATTTGACATAGGTATAAACGTACAAATGTTTGGAAGTTTGTTCCATGTCTGAAAGCTATCTTAATCACCAAAAAAATCCTGGATCCGTCCCTGTACTTTAGTAAATTATTTTACCTAAAATAAATTTCTCCTAAAGTATATCAGAAGTAAAATTTGATGGGACATTTGTTCTATTTTAATTTTACAATTTGTGCGGCAACATTTTTATGAATTGAATAAAATAAATGTGATTTTCTTAATCAATATTAAAATGCTTATTTACTCCAACTACAGGTCAAAAAATTATTTCTTTTTCATAACCCTCCATTCCATGTTCAAATAGTGAAATGAGTTTAAATTTAAGCTTTCAAATGATAAAAACATTAACAAACTTTTTTTATTGCAGTAATAATTTTTTTAACTAAAGTTAACATTTTTCTCGCCTACGCTAAAGTATAATACTGAACAGAAATAAAACTAAATAAAAAAATTATAACAACGATTAAAAAATAATTATAACAAAGATTTTGGTTTGATCTAAGGTTAAGGAGTTAAATTTTATAATTTAAGCTAGTTATTGACAAACATGTTCTGACGTAGCATCAAATATAAAGCATAAAAATACAGACGGAGTTCGACTAATATTCAAGAATATCTCGACGGAATAAACTATAATATATAACTTGAAGTCAAAATATGATATTTATATTTTTTTTCAGCTATTACGCTATTAGTTAGAAAATATAAAACAGAAAACGATTTAAAGAAAAAATAAAACTGTAAAGAGTTATTATTTTTTTAGTGAGCAGAACAGAATGAAAACTGCAGTCGGAACTCAACTAACTATTGTTAAACTATCAAAAAACAGATCGCATTGAGGAGGATAAAAATGATAAAAACTCCGAGTATTGTGATAAAAAGCAAACTTTTTTGATTTTTAACCCAGTCAAATAACGTGGGGTAATATAATAGTAATAGAGAGATGATGTAAACATCAAATAAATACACAGCTTTTTTAATTTAAAAAATTAAAGATTTTTTAATTTTTCTGACAAAATTCCAAGTTGTTCATTTGAATGAAGCCTTTTTATTCCCCTTGATAAACTGCGACAAGATGTCAAATCCAAAACACATAAACTGGGTAGAGATTTTAAAACATGCTGAATATGTACATCAAAAACAGATGTTCCTGTCAAGTCCAAATGAGTTAGTTTTGAGCATTTTAAAACACAGTTTACAATATCAGTCATACTTTCCTGCGAAGGTTTTATTTTAGAAAGATCTAGATATAATAGTGAGTGAGACCATCTTTGAAATACTAGCTCTGAAATATCACTAGATACTTCACAACCAGATATATAAAGTTTTTCTAACTTTGTGGTACATAAAAAAAATCCCTTTTTCGTAACTTGAGAGTTCCCACGAATATCTAAATGAGTCAAATTCTCAGCGTTTTTAGTAATCCCAAGCAATAAATTGTCTGTTAACCATCCAGGAAAACTTTGAACAGCTAAACTACAAGCTTTAAGAGCAGGAAAACCCTGTGCATCTTGGTGCTTAAAAGGTTTTGGCTCCAAATTTAAGTTTGAAAGATAAAGCTCTTCTAAAAGCTGACACGAGTCTTGTAAATTTGAAAAAGAAACACACCTTACGGAGGTATTGGATAAATCTAAACTTTTTAGACTTGTACAGCATCTACAAACTGAAGTGAGCAAAGAGGAACCTAAAGCAATATTCTGCGACAGGTTTATGTGTGTCAAG